>NC_133653.1:37404846-37589055 GCF_009905375.1 Apium graveolens
TGTGATTTATTTCATTAAATCAGCATACTCCAAACATTCTTAAAAATGTTTTCGAGTCTTCAAAATGATTTAAAAGTTAGAGCGGATCCCAAAACTCCTTTTTATATTTAAGATCTTCCTTTCAAAGGGGATTTAACTACTCGCTCAAACCTGAGGGGTCCGGCTCTGTGGTGTATTTTATATTCACAACGAGGTTGCTGTTTTGATAAATGAATTGATTACTTACCACGTTCGGAAGTAAGTCCATCTATTGAGTCGGCATAAGCAACATGGGCTCAGTGGGCGTCCATGAAAGTGTAAGTGGCTCAGTGGGAGTCTATCAAATGCGTAAGTGGCTGAGTGGCAGTCCGGCATAAGTCCTATTGCGACCAGGGTGATGACCAGTGGGGAATTCGTCCATCTACTAGTAGAAATGTTACTTATTGGTATCTTTGCCTGATCAGCAAGATATCAGGTTTATGCCAAGGTTTTCTCCTTTCCAAATTCATTGGATATTGCAACTGTTTTAATTTTCATAACAGAGGTTTTCAAGGAGTGTATGAAATGTATATATATAGGTGTATCTATATATCGGGACTTAATGAGTATCTCGTAACTTCATTATTTATAATGATATTCAAAGATTGAATCTATTCAAATCTTGTCTTGTAGTCTCATCTATGTGATGAACTTTTGAAACTAATTATAACTTGAACGGTGATATTTCAAGTAGTATTCAGAAAAGATATAAGTATATTGGAGTATCTTGTTAACTTCATCTTTTCAACTTATATCTGGTTAATGATTATCTTATGCATGACAAAGATTTTCATAAAAACGTTGAGACAAGGTTAGAATATGAGATCACCTTGCAACGATAGTTTTATACAGTTATAAACTGGAACTCTGTGTATATTATGCATGGAAGAGGACTTCCAAGATTTTGAAAAGTATATATATACATATATACTGAATATTTTGCGACTTGGTCGCGTTAAGATATCAAACTTGGTTTATTTCTTCTTGACCAAGACTTTCATGAGTACTATGAGAATGCTCATATATTGTTAATTATTATACATATTATTTCGATGGGCTTGTTGCTCACCCTTGTTTTCTTCTTTCATCACACAATAACAGATAGACAAGATGAACAAGATCAAGCTCCTAATTCGTGAACAGATAGGAAACGTTCCGCAGTTTCCTGTAGGCATTGATGTCGTGTAGCTGAGGTAGGATCTACCAATAGGCTAGGCTTTCAACTTTCGATGTACCAGACTTATGTATATTTATGAATTGTAATAATGGCAAAGAATATGTAAATTATTCAGAAACCCTTTTTAAGGTGAAATGGTTTATAATTGTGGAATAAAATGACTTGTGTTATTTTTGGTATTCATCTCTGAGACTATAACTTGTAGTGTGTGTGTATATTGTGGGGTCACAGTACGCAGTAGTTGGTTGACTATTAAGATTAAGTATTGATAAGGGAAATGGAACTCGTGACAACCTGGATCCCCGACCCCGGATTTGGGGGTGTTACATTCTCAACTCATTAATATCATCAGTACGAAAGGCATAAGTAGTTTGAGGTACCTTTAAATCAGCAGCTTCAGAACTGCTTTCAGCACTTGCCATATCAGCATTTGCCATCAAGGCATAATTTTCCTCACTTTCAGAATCTGAGGTGTCTGTCCAGCTTTTGTTCTTTGTGACAAGAGCCTTGCCTTTGTCACTCTTCACTTTCTTGCAATCAGGAGATATGTGGCCTTTCTCACCATAGTTGTAGCATTTGACATTTGTATATTCTCCTCTGTCATACTTTCCTCCTCTACCCACAGATTTTCTGAAATTCTTCTTTCCCTTCCTGAACTTCCTGTATGCAATCTTTATGATTCCTTTCATCATAAGAGCACATAGCTTCATCATCTCTTCATCAGCATCCGTCTCAGGTAAGCATTCAGATTCTGAGTCATCATCACTTTCAGAACTTGATGACTCAGTATCAGACTTTGTGAAGAGAGCTTTACCCTTGCCTTTCCTTGAGGTAGCTGCCTTGGGGGATTCTTCTTCAGCCTTAAGAGCAACTGTCCTTGACTTTCCTCCTTTCCTCTTGCTTCTTTGTTCCATCTCAAGTTCATGAGTCTTGAGCATTCCATAAATTTCATCAAGAGTTGCTTCATCAAGATTATAGTTGTCTCTTATTGTTGTTGCCTTCAAATCCCAGCTTTCAGGAAGAGCCAACAGGAATTTAAGGTTTGAATCTTCAAGATCATACTCCTTATCAACCAGTGACAAATCATTCAAGAGTTTGACAAATCTATCATATAAATCAGTCCATGACTCATTAGCCTTTGAGTCAAAGTGTTCATACTCTTGAGTGAGTATTGTCTTCCTGTTCTTCTTAATCGTATCAGTTCCCTGACATCTTGTTTCCAAGGTATCCCATATCTCCTTAGCAGTCTTGCAGTTTATTACCCTGTTTGACATTACATTATCAATGGCACTATGCAGTAAGTGTCGTACCTTAGCATCCTTAGCAATTGATGCGATATCTTCAGCAGTGTAGTCACTCTTTTCCTTTGGTACTGACTTTGCTGCTTCACCTGCAACTGCAACTGCGAGCTTGGTTGGTTTGTGAGGCCCTTCCTTGATTCTATCAAGATATTCTGGATATGTAGCTTCCAGAAACATGGTCATCCTCACCTTCCATATGGGATATTCAGATGGTCTCAATATGGGAACTCTAATAGTCTCATATCGGCTTTGAATTTGTATCTTTGGAGGTTCTTCAGTTTTGGTGGGCTTAGTTGGAGTGTCTACTTCGGACATGATTGTTTTTGGATCTTAAACTGTTTGTGTGTTAACAGATAGGCTCTGATACCACTTGTTAGGTCACATACACTGTAGAGGGGGGTAAATACAGTGTATAGCACAATCAAATCGAACGTTAATAACTCAAGTAACAGAAAACAAACTTTATTCAAAACAATAAACTCTGTTACAGTATGGAACTGTCCTCTCTCAGTGATGAACAAATATCACGAGAGCTGCTAGGGTTATAATGAAATAATCTTCTTGATTTTTGATAACACTTTTAGTGTAAACCCTATGTCTGTGTTTATATACTACACAGTTACAAGATAATCGCTAATTGATATGGAATATAATTCTGCTTCCTAAAATATATCAATCAGATATCTTTTCTTCCAAGTATTCTATTCTTCATAGAATTCCTTCTTCATGCATATATCTTCTTATGTTTGTCTCGATCTTCTCTTCCTGTAAATCAGATGCCTTCCTTATTATCTGAACGTTTCCTTCAAGTCCTGATATTATCTTCTGATAAATATCTCCTGAACCTTAAGTACTGACGACTTAAGTTCTGACTTCAGTATAAGTGCTGATTTCAGTTAAGTACTGATTTGTCCTGTTTAAGTAAGATCTGTAAACTAAACATAAATCACAATAGTCATGACATTATCAAATATATCTAACAAGCTTCTTCTTGTCAGTAATTGTCATCTTGTTCAAATCAACTTGAACATTGTCAGAGGTTGATGTCTTGATGACTTGATCAGGATTTGCTGTCCCATTACCTTCTTGAACAGATAGCTTCTCAGAATTTGATAAACTCTGAGCTTCCGGTGTTTGAGCTGTTTGAGCATTATCTGTATTTAACTCTGTTTCTTCCAGTTTCTTCCTTCTCTTCAAAGATTCAACTTCTTCTTCTATCAGAGTATCATCATCATGCATTATAGCTTGATAGACAGGATCTATTAAAATTGAAGAAATTTTCTTCTTCTGAATCTTTGTTGGTTCATCAACCTTTTCTTTCCCTTTTGCTTTGGGACCAATCTCAATTTGTGATCTTGCCTTGGGCTTTGAAGCCTCGGAAATTGACTTCTCCTTGATCACAATGCCTTTTTCCTAATGCCTTCGAGGTTTCTTTGCATCAAAGGCTTTAGACTTAAGATTTTTCTTCTCAGCTGCAAATCTAGCTTCTTCCTCCTTTAGATTCTCTAAATCCATTCCAGGATTATGCTTGAGAAATAATTGTTAGGTCACACACACTGTAGAAGGGGGTTGAATACAGTGTTTACTACAATCAAATCTAATATAAGAACTCAAGTAACAGAACATATATTTTATTCAACACAATAAACTCTGTTACAAAGAACTGTCATCTCTCAGCGATGAACAAAATATCACGAGAGCTGCCAGGGTTACAATGAATAATAATTTTGATTAAGATAACACATATAGTGTAAACCCTATGTCTTTGTTTATATACTACACAGTTACAAGATAATCTTCTAATTGATATCGAATATGATTCTGCTTCCTAATATATATCAATCAGTTATCTTCTCTTCCAAGTATTCTATTCTTCATAGAGTTCTTCTCCATGCATATCCCTTCTTATGTTTGTCTCGATCTTCTTTCCTTCAATCATCCACCTTCCCTATCTGAAATTCTCCTTAAGTCCTGATATTATCTCCTGATAACTTAAGTTCTGATAACTTAAGTTCAGATATCTTAAGTCCTGACTTCAGTATAAGTACTGATTTCCATTTAAGTACTGATTTGTCCTGTTAAGTAAGATCTGAAAACTAAACACAAATCATATTAGACATGACATCACAAATATATCTAACAATCTCCCTCAACTTGTAAATTAGCATAATATACAAGTTCAACAGATATTTGATGATGTCAAAAACATTAAGTGCAAATGCATGAGAATTTGACTAGATAACTACACCTTACAGTCCTTATAGCTTTACCATCCTTAAAGTCTGATATCAGCTTCAGTCTGTATACACTTCAGAATTTAAGCAGTTGTAGATCTTTGACTTGGCTTTAGTTTCTGATCTCTTTGATGTCAGGAGTTGTTCTGAGATAGTTCTTCAACAAACATCTCTCAGCATATTCAAGTTCATTGACCATCCTCCTTTTAGCATTCTTCAGTTCAACTGTATCTTCACCAGTTTGAAAAATGACAGCCCTGGTATCATTTATTTTAGCTTTCCTTATATCCTGATCTAGTCTGATGATATAGGCTTTATCAGACTCTAGATTGAATTCAAGTCCCTTAATACCAGAAAATGTAGTGATGATTTTAGCAGTATTAGGCTTTATTTCAATAATTTCTCCACTGTGAGATCTGTACTTATGACAGTATGGGCTGTCAGACTTTACAGAATAAAGCTTCTTCTGTCTTTGAATATTTGATTTTAAATAACCTGCAACACCATCTGTTGATCTGTTTTTCACTTGAAGTAGAAATAGAACATGTTCCAGTTCTTCAAAATACTTTAATAGAATAGCATTTTCTCTGATCTGGAATACCTTCCCATCTGTCATAAAGTATAATATGATATCTTCTTTCAAAACAGAGTGGTAAACCATTTGTACAGATTTAAGTTGATTCAATCTTTCAGGAGTTGCTCCTACACCTGGTTCACACAAGGAAGTTGGATCATGGGTAGTATTGTTTACTCTCTTCTCTTTAGAGCTACCCAATCCTGATTTGTCTCTTGCTTCCTTTCCCGTAACAACTCTTGCTTAAAAACCACTTGATGTAGTCTTCAAAGGTTGAGTCTGTTGAGCTTTTGTGAATCCCGGTAGTAGAATCTTTGAAGGTTTAACATGAGCAATGTCAGAGGTTTCCTTTTCTCTATCTTCTGATATCAAGCCAACTTGAGCTATGTCAGAGGTTGCTTGCTTCACTGTCATATCAGAACTTACTACATCTTGACTCTGAACAACTTGAGCCATGTCAGAGGTTGATTGAGAAATCTTCTTTTTTATCAGAGTAAGACTAACATCTTCTTCATATTTTGTCTCCAGATCCATGATTGGCATATATACCTTTACAGATTCATCAATTTTTTCTTTGCCCTTGGATCTTGGATCTACCTCCACTTGTGATTTGGCTTTGGTTGCCTCATAATTTGTCTTTTCCTTAATCACAATACCCTTAGGATTTGGAAGTTTCTTTTTAACAATAGAAGCTTTAGACTTGGAGTTGACATTTTCTGTTTTAAGTCTAGCTTCTTCTTCCTTTAGACTTTCAAAGTCCATTCCAGGATTTTCTTTGAGAAATAATCTCTTTGAAATTTCTTCATTAAGTTTCAGATGTTCACTAGACCTTATCCTTTTACCAGTATTAGAACTTATTTTTCTCCCAGTATCAGAACTTGTTCTTTGACTTGTAGTTCCGGCTTTGCTTGATGAAAAACCTTTGCCTTGACCATGACCTCTTCCCATTCCAGAGTTTCCCTGGTCATCAGTTCCATCATCCTTACCCTTTAGTGGTTGAGTAGATTTGCATTTGGACTTAATTACTTTCTCCCCCTTTTTGGCATCAGCAGGTAAAAGAAGAGAGACAAGCAATTCCACTGAGGATTGGATCTCATTGAGTTAAGTTTGCTGAGAAGCTTGATTCTTTAGAATTTCAGAAATCTGATCTTGTTGCTTCTCCTGAGTATACCCAATTCGGTCAAAGGCTGGCTTGAAAAATCTGTTCTTTTCCAATTTTATATTCATATCTTGCTGGATCAGAGATTCTTGAATTTTATTCACCTTGTCATGAGTTATTGAGTGTTGACCTTGAAGGTGCCTAGTACTCATTGCAGTAACTCTCAGTTGTGTCTTAAAATCATCATTTATCAGCATTTCATCAGCCTTAGCAAGGTGCTCAGCAAGAATTTTTTCAGTAGGAACAAAACTAACTGTGTTCCATTCCTTAGTCCACTCATTTCCTCTAGGAGTTTCACTCCAAGGTACTGGTGCATCCTCTCTAACAAACTTCTTGATCAAATCAGCTTTGCATGGAGCTTGTTGAGGTGCATGTCTAGATGGACCAGCTGCATCAGCATCTACATTTGTAGCAGCTTCACCGGTAACTTCAGCCTTATCAGCATCAGAACTTACAGAGCCTGCAGTATCAGCATCCTCTGATAGAATAATAATATGTGAGGCTATGGAGGCTTCAACATCATCCTCTAAATTCTGATCTGCAACTAAGTTCTGATCAACAGCCAAATTTTGATGCCCATCTAAAATCTGATTTTCATCATCCAGATTCAGAATTGGTGTTGTTGGAATATCTTCATTAAAATCAGCATCTAGAATTGGTGTTGTTGGTGGAGTGAGTTGAGTTGGTGGAGCTTCCAAGTACAGAACCTCAGGCACAATCAAGTTATGAATATCAATTTCAACACTTGTACCTGGGTCTTTAACATGTACTGGATCAATTATAGGAGACACATGAGGTGTAGGCACTTGCTCTGGAATATCCTCTTGCTCTTGAATAGGAGACTTTTGAGATTGAGTAAAGTCTGATTCAGCTGTGGGAAGTAATTCAATGACTATAGGTTCTGTTGAGATCAGAGATTCCTGACCCCCTTCCTTAGCTGCTGCTTCCAGAGTTTCTTCAGAGTGTGATGATACACTTACAGCCCTCCTGGCTCTTTGCTTCTTAAGTCTCTTTGCTGAAGTTGAGACTTTGGGAGCTTCTTCATCAGTATTTAGCTTTCTAAGCCTTTTGAGGGGCCTAAAACTCCCAGTTTCAGTATCTTTCTGAGAAGAGATCTTCTCAGCTTCTACAACAACAGGTTCTGATATTGGAACCTGTTCCTCATTATCTGGCTCATCTCTCAGAATAATTCTCCTTCTCTTCTGCTGAGATTGAGGTACAGTCTTTGTCCTCTTGGGTTTTGAAGATGAAGGCTTCACATGATGTGCTAAAGGTTGAGGTTGAGATGACTGTGTTGGTTTGTAGTAAGTCCTGATAGATGGTTGAGTTGGTTGAGGTTGAAAAGCTTGAGGTTGGTGAGAGATGGTATGTTCTGATGGCTGTTGAGTTGGCCGTGATGTGTTGGTGGATTGAACATCAGGGTAAACAGATGTGTATATTTGTGGATCAGTATTTACCAAGATTTGTTTTACTGACTGAGGAATCTGTAAGGGTCTCTGCACTTGTTTCTTAATGTCAGCATTTAACAAATCATTAAAAGCCCTTTTTTCAAGCTTAAAGGGTGGAATTAAATCACTGGTAGGTTGGGGTTCATTAACACAACAGAAAGTATATATAAGCTGACAAAATCTAGCAAAGTATACTACATTTCTATCCTCTATCATCCTATCCCCTATGAAACCTAGCACATCACTTGCAAAATCAAAATGAGTTTGATGAATAAGGGCAAACCCGATTTGTTGACTCATGATGGGAATAGCATTAAAGTTGGAGCACTTATTGGCGAATGCCTTAGTGATACAATCAAAGAAAAAGCTCCATATCTGTGACGCCCTCCAAACCCGGGGTCTAGATTTGGGGGTCACTCGCCAATAAACCAAAATAAAATAATCACAGCGGAATAATATAATGAATACGACCCCTTTACCTGCACTGGATCGATCACAGGTTATAGTATGGAACAGGCACTACTACAAATCAAGTGTTATTACAAACCATAGTCTAATTAGTTTTACAACTTATTCAAATTTTATTACAAACCTCTAGACTAATTAAGTATCCCAAACTGTCTACCTGGAAACACACCAACTATTTACAAACACATAACCTCTGGTCAGACCTGGAACTTAAGCTTGCCCTGGCCTAGCTGAAAGAATCAAGATAAGAAACAAGTATGAGCGAAAGAAATGCTCAGCAAGTAGTAAATAACTTATGATTTGGAATAACAACAGTATATCTGATGAACAAAACCAACTACAATAATTGAGCAGTATCAAAACTGATATAAATTTGATAATAAACAACATTTGCAATATATTATGTTTTGGGATTGGAATCCTCGAACGACGGTGTGTTGCCGCCGGTGATCAGCCGCGGAGCAACACCGGTATGCCGAAACATATCCAACTAAACAAAAGGTACCCAAGGCACATATTGGCCTAGCAAGGTGTTATATCCTGTATAACACATAGCTCACACTGGACCGCCGCCACGGCCTCTTACGCAACCATCCAACCCATAAAACCATTTTCCGTCAAAGGAGTCGAATCAAATGACATCCTTAACCACATAACTCCCCATTTCTCATGGTCCGGAGTTTTCTCAACAACCAATGGCGAAATAACCAGAACAATTAGTTATTCGCTAGTCTCAATTCAAAGCTTCACTGTATAGAGTAAGTTATAGCGAAATGTAAAAATATTTAACTATTCTGAACTTAGAATAGTAGAGAAATTGAAAGAATAAAGTTCAGAGTCAATATCGATTGAATGATAAATGAAGATATAGGTACTTGCATAATATAATTCAAAATAAACGTCACTTGAACAATAAGTGAAGGGATACTTGCCTGGTATGCTCAATAATCTCTTACTTTAACTCTGTTTCTATCTGCTGGCTACTATCTCCGTCTAACACTTGACTGCGCTCCTTGCTACTTGATTCTATAAACAAAAGGACTATCTTAATTGACAGATCTAAACTCAATCGACGTAACTATACGTCTTGACATCTACCCGATCGTTTATAACTAGCATGGCATTTTAAAATTATAACAGATAGCATGTATATCACGTAACACGTAATCATGGCATTTATATAACACGTACTCACATATTTTATGTAACACATAAGTCAAATCATTAAGGGGTACGTCTCAGTGCGTTCAGAATGAAAATTAGGTCAATATTAGCATTTACCGATCAAATACCGACTTAAACTGATACACAAATCAAATGACATTGCAATACAAAAGAAATTAGGTCTCAAAAGTATTTTTATTAAAAGCGCAATATTTTTCTGAATCTGTACGCGTTCGTTTCGTATTAAACGGACAAACGGTTGATTTATTATGAATTTTTGAACATTTTTCGGAATAAAACGGGTTTCCGAATCATTTAATAATTAAATAATAAGGCTCGAACACTCAAAAATAATTTTATAAAAATTATCGAGCTTAGAAAATAATTTAAAATAATATTTTAAAGCTCGAGACTATTTTTCAGAATTTTTAAATCAATTTTAAATAATTAAATCCAATTAAATAATCAATTAAAATTAATTAATAACTAATTAAATTAATTAACCAACTAATATTTAAATTAATTGACTAATTAAATAATTAATTATCAACTAAAATTAATTAACTAAATAATTTTGATTTATTTTTGAATTAAAATAAATTTTCAGAATTAAATTAATGAATTTCAAAATAAAAATAAATTTTCAGAAATTAAAATAGGATTTTTGAATTATTTTAAAACAGAAAATTACAGAAACAGACTTATGGAAATTGGTTTGGGGAAAAATGGATTGAAATCGGGTCGGAAATTGGGTTAAAAACGGGTCGAACCGGGTCGTCAAGAAACCCAAGAACAAGCCGGAAATCCGCAGATTCCGGCGAGTCTTCCGGGTTCCGGCGAACGCCGTTCACCCTTCTGTGTCCCGATTTTGCAATTCTTTTCAATACAGAAATGATTCACAGTCGTATCAGCAACACAAACACAAGAATCATCTTCACAAACGATCCAAAGATCGACAACTCCGGCAGAAACCACCATTAACGCCGGTGGTTTCTTCGAGTTTTCCGGCAAAACTCGACTGAATCATTCCCGAATTCAAACACTACAATTTTGTACGTAATTCGACTAGAAATCATCATATAAAACTACTTATAACATCAAAACAATCAAACAATCATCAGAATTCAAAACCCCAATTTCGAATCATGAACCCTAAAACCGATTTTCAAATTTAACAACTGTTAGAACGATTTGATGATATAAAATGATAGAGAATCATCTGTGATTCATTTTGGTTATTCATACTTGTGATTTGGTGTTCAATAACACCTTCAAAATTGACTTTGATTCTTGAAATTCTCCAAGAACACCAAGAACACATATTCAAGAAATTTTCAGAAATTAAAACCTTAATTTCTATATGATATTGAACTCTATTTTTGACGTATAATATACCAAATTGACCAGAAAAACATGCTCTACAACATGGAAGCATCAAATCACATCAACAACATCAAGAACAAAATTTCATCATTTAATTATCAAATAATTCGAATATAAATAAATAAATAAGAAAATTACTGTGATTTCTGGGCAGAAACTGATGATTGATTCAGAAAGAAGATTTCGAGAGCTTCGTTTTGATATGCTGCACGCCCGAATCGGAGTTCGATAACGCCTTCGTTCGTGTGTTTGATTCTCGGAAACGTTTCGGTTTTCTCGGGTTTTTCTCTGTATTTACGGTGTTTTAACTGGTTGCAAATGAAAAACGGAATAAACGAAATAAGAAATAGGCTATTTATATTTATGGAATATTGGATCGTTCTGGATCGTTTTGGATCATTTTGGATCGTTAAATTAGTTGCTTAGCCGCTAAGTAACTGCAATAACGATCCGATTCAATACTAAAATTGGATAATTATCAAAACCGGGCTTTTTATAAAACACCATATACGAACATAACGTAAAAAATATCCCGTCTTCCGAAAATACGGGTTTTATTGATTACCGAAATAACTATCGTATCGAAAATATTGCGCCGGGCCGCGCACGGGTCAAACCGTAATCCGGATCGAAAAAGTCAAAACACGGAAAATGTCCGGAATTACCAGATTAGGTTAGGAAGGAGTTTTCGGAAGAGTTTCGGGTTGTAAAAACGTAAAACGGTTGAAGTTTGGAAGATTCCCGGCTTTATAAAATAATTTTATAATTATTCTGAAAATAATTAATAATTCATAAATCATTATAAAATCATATAACATTCCAAAAATTACCAGAAAAATACCACAATTATCTATATTTTATTCTGGACATATAAAAATTCAAATATTCAAATAATGTCACATATAACATTCAGATATCTATTCTACTTTTCAGATAATTCACCAAAAATTCACATAAAATCACATAAACAATTCCAAATAATAATAATAATATTTGAAAATATATGGGATATTACAATCTACCCCCCTTAACAGGATTCTGTCCTCAGAATCAGCCTAGGAAAACAAATAAGGATACTTGGATTGCATTTCGCTTTCCAACTCCCAAGTCGACTCTTCAACCTTGGGATTCCTCCACAAGACTCGCACTAAAGATACCGACTTATTCCTTAGTACTCTTTCTTTCTTATCTAAAATCTGCACTGGTTGCTCATCAAAAGATAAATCTGGTTGGATCTCGATTGGCTCGTATTCTATTACATGGTTCGAATCAGGCAAATAATGCTTCAACATTGACACGTGGAACACGTTGTGAATATGTTGCATGTGAGGGGGTAACGCTAATTCGTAAGCAACCTTTCCCACACGCTTCAAAATCTCAAAAGGGCCAACATAACGCGGACTCAGCTTTCCTTTCTTCCCAAATCTTGATAAACCTTTCCAAGGAGAAACTTTTAATAACACTGCCTCTCCAACTTCAAATTCCATATCTTTTCTGGTAGGATCAGCATATTTGCGTTGACGATCTTGAGCTGCTGTTAGTCTTTTCCGAATGAGTTCTATTTTCTCCTTCGTCTGTTGGATCAATTCTGGACCCAAAATTTTTCTTTCACCAACTTCTTCCCAACATATTGGAGATCTGCATCTTCTACCGTATAAAGCTTCGTAAGGCGGCATTCCAATACTGGCATGATAGCTGTTGTTGTAGGAGAATTCAACTAATGGCAAATGCTCGTCCCAACTACCTTCAAAATCTAGTGCACATACCCTTAGCATATCTTCAATAGTCTGAATCGTTCTTTCACTTTGACCGTCTGTCTGCGGATGATACGCGGTACTCATGTTCAGCTTCGTTCCGAGACAATCTTGAAAACTTCTCCAAAATCTTGAGTTAAATCGAGGGTCTCGGTCTGAAACTATGGATACTGGAACTCCGTGTCTTGTCACAATTTCTTTAAGATATAACCGTACCAATTTATCCATTGAAAATCTCTCGTTGATAGGAAGAAAATGCGCCGACTTCGTCAATCTGTCGATAATAACCCAAATAGCATCATGATTCGCCCTGGTCCTTGGTAATCCAACTACGAAATCCATCGCTATATGCTCCCATTTCCATTCTGGAATGTCCAATGGTTGTATCAGTCCACTGGGCCTTTGATGTTCCGCTTTGACTCGCTGGCAAGTATAACACTTACTTACCCATTCTGCAATTTCCTTCTTCATGCTTGGCCACCAAAAGTTTTCTCTTAAGTCTCTATACATCTTCGTACTCCCGGGATGAATTGAATATCTAGAGTTGTGAGCGTCTCGAAGAATTTCATCTTTCAGCTCGGCTACATTGGGTATCCATATTCTGGAAGAAAATCTTAATATCCCTTTATCATCCTTTTGACTCCCTATTTCTTCTCCTGTCAAACTGTCTCGTTCATGGCTCATTACTTTTTCCTGACATCTTCTTATCTTCTCTAATAATTCTGGTTGAAAAGACATTGCACACAATACCTCTGTAGACATACTTGGAATATTAACCTCTATTTCCAGCTTCTCAAATTCCCTGATTAATTCCTCAGATGAAGTTATCATGTTTAACCTTTCTTTTCTGCTCAGAGCGTCGGCCACCACATTTGCTTTGCCTGGATGATAGTTAATAGTACAGTCGTAATCCTTGATTAGTTCTAGCCATCTCCTCTGCCTCATGTTCAATTCCTTCTGAGTAAAGATATATTTTAAACTCTTGTGGTCCGTGTAGATCTCGCACTTCTCCCCATAAAGATAATGCCTCCAAATCTTCAATGCAAATACTATGGCTGCCAATTCCAGATCATGCGTTGGATACTTCTCTTCGTGTGGTTTCAATTGTCTTGAAGCGTAAGCTATCACCTTGTCATGCTGCATCAAAACACATCCTAATCCTTTGTACGATGCGTCACTGTAGATCACAAAATTTCCTTGTTCATCTGGCAAGACTAGTACTGGAGAAGATACTAATCTATTCTTTAATTCCTGGAAACTTTCTTCGCATTTCTCATCCCATTCAAATTTCTGATTCTTCCTGGTGAGCTTTGTCAATGGCGTAGCTATCTTTGCAAAATCTTGCACAAATCTTCTGTAGTAACCTGCCAATCCCATGAAACTTCTTACTTCCGTTGGTGTTTTTGGCCTCTCCCAGTTGATTATGGCTTCAATCTTTGCTGGATCCACTTCCACTCCTTTATTGCTAATCACGTGCCCAAGAAATCGTACTTCTTTTAACCAAAATTCACACTTGGAAAACTTTGCGTATAACTTCTCCTGTCGCAATATCTCCAGAACTATCCTCAAATGTTCTACATGCTCCTCTTCTGTTTTGGAATAGATCAAGATGTCGTCTATAAACACGATCACAAATTTATCCAAATACTTCTTAAATACTCGATTCATTAGATCCATGAAAGCTGCTGGTGCGTTGGTTAATCCAAATGCCATTACTAGAAACTCATAATGCCCATATCTGGTTCTAAATGCGGTCTTCGGAATGTCTTCAGGCTTGATCTTTAGTTGATGATATCCGGATCTTAAATCAATCTTAGAAAACCATACAGCGCCTCTCAATTGGTCAAACAAATCATCGATCCTTGGTAACGGATACTTGTTCTTAATGGTTAGCTTATTCAGTTCTCGATAGTCGATACACAGTCGCATACTCCCATCCTTCTTTTTGACAAACAGTACTGGTGCGCCCCATGGGGATACACTGGGTCTTATCACTCCTTTCTCTAAAAGATCTTGCAGCTGAGTTGCCAATTCTTTCATTTCCACTGGTGCCATCCGGTACGGAGCTTTAGAAACTGGTTCTGTTCCGGGTGCTAGATCAATCGCAAATTCAATTTCTCTGTCGGGAGGTAATCCTGGTAGATCGTCTGGAAAAACATCTGAAAATTCGTTGACAATTGGAATCGCTTCTAATGTTGGAACTTCCTTGCTGGTGTCTATCACATGGGCCAAATATGCTTCACAATTCTGACGCAATAACTTTTTCACTTGAGCGATCGCTAAGAACTTCTTCTCTTGCCTATTTCCTCGAAATATTATCTTCTTCTTACTATCCAAAGTCTGAAGTCTCACTTTCCTATTCTTACAATCAATCTGAGCGTTATTTTCTGACAACCAATCCATTCCTAAAATAACATCAAATTCTCCCAACTTAAAAGGTATTAAGTCAGCATAGAAATGATGTCCTCCTATCTTAATATCGCACTTCAGGCACACTCGGTCGACGGAAACTTGATCCTTATTAGCTAACTCTATCATTAATGCTTGTTCTAACAATTTAACTTCACAATGCAGTTTATCGACAAAACTTTGAGAAATAAATGATCTTGTAGCTCCAGAATCAAATAAAACTTTAGCATCTATGGAATTGACTGGAAGCGTACCTGCCACCACGTCTGAACTCTGAACAGCATCCTTCATAGTCATATTGAATGTCCTAGCCTTTGGCTGGTCCTTTGTTGGTGGTCCTTCAATCCTTGGCACATTAGCAGTTGGTTCAATTGTCTGGCAGTCCCTGGCAATATGCCCCATCTTTCCACATTTAAAGCACACTGTCCCTGATCTCTGAGCTGTAGTCTGACTTCGACACTCATTAGCATAGTGTCCCTTCTGATTGCACTTATAACACAACACATTAGCCTTACAAATCCCAAAATGCCTTCTACCACAAAATTTGCACTCTGATGCAGGTGGACGATTGGGTCTCTGTTGATTTGAATTCTGAAAACGGTTGCCTTGTCCTCCATTTCCTGATTGTGGTCTCTTGAATCCCACATTCCTATTACCCTGAAATCCTGGCCTTTTGTTGAAACGGCCCTGAAAATTACTTGACTGCTGACCTCCCTCTGAGGTTTCCATTTTCCTTTTCTTCCCATCATTTCCTTTCTGAGACATATCACTCCTACTCTCAATCACCATTGCCTTCTGAACCATTGCCACATATGAAGTCAACTCAAACATGGCCACTCTGTTCTGAATCCAAAACTTCAATCCCTGTTCAAATCTTCTGGCTTTCTTTTCATCTGTATCAACCTGGTCTGGCACGAATCTTGCTAACTCAGTAAACTTAGCCTCGTACTCAGCCACGGTAAGATCACCCTGGGTCAGATTCAAGAACTTAATCTCCATTTGATTCTTCATATACCTCGGGAAATATTTCTCCAGGAACAACTCTGTGAATCTCTCCCAAGTTATAAACTCACCTCCTTCCAATGCTCGCGTGGATTCCTACCAATAGTTCGCCTCACCCTTCAAAAAGTAGCTTGCAAACTTGGTCTTCTGCTCAATTCCTGCTCCGACCAATTCAAAAGCCTTTTCCATTTCCTTGAGCCATGCATTGGCTTCCACAGGATCAGCACTTCCCTTGAACTCAGGTGGCTTCACTGCTTGAAACTGCTTAAAAGTCACTACAGATGGTGCTGCTCGCTGCTGCTGTTGCTGCTGCGTAAGATGTAACATCTGCTGCTGCATCAGTCCCAGCATCTGGATAATCGCTGGATCTGTACGGCTCTCGGTACTACCCTCTCCTGAATTATTCCTTCTCTTTGGAGCCATTATTCTGGTAAGAAACAAGCAATATATATAATAATCTGTCAAGCATTGTGTCAAATATGTAGCAATTCCTTAGTATATTAAAATTCGCAAACACTATCTCTTCTCAAAATATCATAAACTTGCTACCATATTAACACAAGCGACATGATTATCACATAATCCTGCTTATTATCTCGAGAATAATAA
This sequence comes from Apium graveolens, assembly GCF_009905375.1. Classification (NCBI taxonomy): domain Eukaryota; kingdom Viridiplantae; phylum Streptophyta; class Magnoliopsida; order Apiales; family Apiaceae; genus Apium; species Apium graveolens. The sequence goes on from NC_133653.1 coordinate 37,421,547, forward strand.
CATAAAGAAAATTTACTCCGAATTATCCAAACCTTTAAAATTCTCTCTTGAAATCTTAACTAAACCAACAAAATAACAGGGCAATGACACAAGGCCTAAAGCTAAACGCAAAACAGGAAACCTAAACAACTTAACTATAACCCAGCCCAATATCCTAAATTTAATCCTATAAATGCTAAACTACACGCGCCTATCTTATGTGATCTTCCTATGACTCATCTATGACAATCCTACGCCTGTTTCAGTGACCATAACCTGTAGCTCTGATACCAACCTGTGACGCCCTCCAAACCCGGGGTCTAGATTTGGGGGTCACTCGCCAATAAACCAAAATAAAATAATCACAGCGGAATAATATAATGAATACGACCCCTTTACCTGCACTGGATCGATCACAGGTTATAGTATGGAACAGGCACTACTACAAATCAAGTGTTATTACAAACCATAGTCTAATTAGTTTTACAACTTATTCAAATTTTATTACAAACCTCTAGACTAATTAAGTATCCCAAACTGTCTACCTGGAAACACACCAACTATTTACAAACACATAACCTCTGGTCAGACCTGGAACTTAAGCTTGCCCTGGCCTAGCTGAAAGAATCAAGATAAGAAACAAGTATGAGCGAAAGAAATGCTCAGCAAGTAGTAAATAACTTATGATTTGGAATAACAACAGTATATCTGATGAACAAAACCAACTACAATAATTGAGCAGTATCAAAACTGATATAAATTTGATAATAAACAACATTTGCAATATATTATGTTTTGGGATTGGAATCCTCGAACGACGGTGTGTTGCCGCCGGTGATCAGCCGCGGAGCAACACCGGTATGCCGAAACATATCCAACTAAACAAAAGGTACCCAAGGCACATATTGGCCTAGCAAGGTGTTATATCCTGTATAACACATAGCTCACACTGGACCGCCGCCACGGCCTCTTACGCAACCATCCAACCCATAAAACCATTTTCCGTCAAAGGAGTCGAATCAAATGACATCCTTAACCACATAACTCCCCATTTCTCATGGTCCGGAGTTTTCTCAACAACCAATGGCGAAATAACCAGAACAATTAGTTATTCGCTAGTCTCAATTCAAAGCTTCACTGTATAGAGTAAGTTATAGCGAAATGTAAAAATATTTAACTATTCTGAACTTAGAATAGTAGAGAAATTGAAAGAATAAAGTTCAGAGTCAATATCGATTGAATGATAAATGAAGATATAGGTACTTGCATAATATAATTCAAAATAAACGTCACTTGAACAATAAGTGAAGGGATACTTGCCTGGTATGCTCAATAATCTCTTACTTTAACTCTGTTTCTATCTGCTGGCTACTATCTCCGTCTAACACTTGACTGCGCTCCTTGCTACTTGATTCTATAAACAAAAGGACTATCTTAATTGACAGATCTAAACTCAATCGACGTAACTATACGTCTTGACATCTACCCGATCGTTTATAACTAGCATGGCATTTTAAAATTATAACAGATAGCATGTATATCACGTAACACGTAATCATGGCATTTATATAACACGTACTCACATATTTTATGTAACACATAAGTCAAATCATTAAGGGGTACGTCTCAGTGCGTTCAGAATGAAAATTAGGTCAATATTAGCATTTACCGATCAAATACCGACTTAAACTGATACACAAATCAAATGACATTGCAATACAAAAGAAATTAGGTCTCAAAAGTATTTTTATTAAAAGCGCAATATTTTTCTGAATCTGTACGCGTTCGTTTCGTATTAAACGGACAAACGGTTGATTTATTATGAATTTTTGAACATTTTTCGGAATAAAACGGGTTTCCGAATCATTTAATAATTAAATAATAAGGCTCGAACACTCAAAAATAATTTTATAAAAATTATCGAGCTTAGAAAATAATTTAAAATAATATTTTAAAGCTCGAGACTATTTTTCAGAATTTTTAAATCAATTTTAAATAATTAAATCCAATTAAATAATCAATTAAAATTAATTAATAACTAATTAAATTAATTAACCAACTAATATTTAAATTAATTGACTAATTAAATAATTAATTATCAACTAAAATTAATTAACTAAATAATTTTGATTTATTTTTGAATTAAAATAAATTTTCAGAATTAAATTAATGAATTTCAAAATAAAAATAAATTTTCAGAAATTAAAATAGGATTTTTGAATTATTTTAAAACAGAAAATTACAGAAACAGACTTATGGAAATTGGTTTGGGGAAAAATGGATTGAAATCGGGTCGGAAATTGGGTTAAAAACGGGTCGAACCGGGTCGTCAAGAAACCCAAGAACAAGCCGGAAATCCGCAGATTCCGGCGAGTCTTCCGGGTTCCGGCGAACGCCGTTCACCCTTCTGTGTCCCGATTTTGCAATTCTTTTCAATACAGAAATGATTCACAGTCGTATCAGCAACACAAACACAAGAATCATCTTCACAAACGATCCAAAGATCGACAACTCCGGCAGAAACCACCATTAACGCCGGTGGTTTCTTCGAGTTTTCCGGCAAAACTCGACTGAATCATTCCCGAATTCAAACACTACAATTTTGTACGTAATTCGACTAGAAATCATCATATAAAACTACTTATAACATCAAAACAATCAAACAATCATCAGAATTCAAAACCCCAATTTCGAATCATGAACCCTAAAACCGATTTTCAAATTTAACAACTGTTAGAACGATTTGATGATATAAAATGATAGAGAATCATCTGTGATTCATTTTGGTTATTCATACTTGTGATTTGGTGTTCAATAACACCTTCAAAATTGACTTTGATTCTTGAAATTCTCCAAGAACACCAAGAACACATATTCAAGAAATTTTCAGAAATTAAAACCTTAATTTCTATATGATATTGAACTCTATTTTTGACGTATAATATACCAAATTGACCAGAAAAACATGCTCTACAACATGGAAGCATCAAATCACATCAACAACATCAAGAACAAAATTTCATCATTTAATTATCAAATAATTCGAATATAAATAAATAAATAAGAAAATTACTGTGATTTCTGGGCAGAAACTGATGATTGATTCAGAAAGAAGATTTCGAGAGCTTCGTTTTGATATGCTGCACGCCCGAATCGGAGTTCGATAACGCCTTCGTTCGTGTGTTTGATTCTCGGAAACGTTTCGGTTTTCTCGGGTTTTTCTCTGTATTTACGGTGTTTTAACTGGTTGCAAATGAAAAACGGAATAAACGAAATAAGAAATAGGCTATTTATATTTATGGAATATTGGATCGTTCTGGATCGTTTTGGATCATTTTGGATCGTTAAATTAGTTGCTTAGCCGCTAAGTAACTGCAATAACGATCCGATTCAATACTAAAATTGGATAATTATCAAAACCGGGCTTTTTATAAAACACCATATACGAACATAACGTAAAAAATATCCCGTCTTCCGAAAATACGGGTTTTATTGATTACCGAAATAACTATCGTATCGAAAATATTGCGCCGGGCCGCGCACGGGTCAAACCGTAATCCGGATCGAAAAAGTCAAAACACGGAAAATGTCCGGAATTACCAGATTAGGTTAGGAAGGAGTTTTCGGAAGAGTTTCGGGTTGTAAAAACGTAAAACGGTTGAAGTTTGGAAGATTCCCGGCTTTATAAAATAATTTTATAATTATTCTGAAAATAATTAATAATTCATAAATCATTATAAAATCATATAACATTCCAAAAATTACCAGAAAAATACCACAATTATCTATATTTTATTCTGGACATATAAAAATTCAAATATTCAAATAATGTCACATATAACATTCAGATATCTATTCTACTTTTCAGATAATTCACCAAAAATTCACATAAAATCACATAAACAATTCCAAATAATAATAATAATATTTGAAAATATATGGGATATTACAATATCTTTAAGATATTAGATCTTTTCAGTTGACCTAGCTTTCCCAAACTTTTCTCATAGCCCAGACTGGCCATAAGCTGCTGTAAGACAGGATCCTCCATTATTGAGAATGTGCATCCTTCAGGTAAGTGGAGAGCTTTACGAACTGCTCCAGGAGTAACCACATGCTCGACATCTCCTGATGTGAAAACAATGCTTGGAGTACCAGTAGCACCACCATCATCCAAAAGCCCAGTTCGCCAAAATGTCAGCACTTGTTGGCTTGAAATAGATTGGGGTTAAGTCAAAGCATACCCAATCTCACTATTGGCTAATAAATCTTGCACAAAGTGCAGATCTGATGGAGCTTCAGCCTTATTCAAGATTGCAGCATAGTTATTTGGTACAAACTTGGCTCCATCAACAATTAAATCCTTGGGTGCCATCAGAAATAAGTGAGAAATTTGTTTTCCTGAAAAGTGTTTGATGAAATGTCTGTATACAAAACCGTCAGAAAATGTGAGAGAATAAGAAAAGAGAGTGAGTAAGTAAAATAAAAATGAAAACAAAATATTTGAAAATCTTTTATCTCTTTTACTTAGACACCCCACGTGACAGCAGTTAATGAGAAGTGGAACAGACCTTTACACCTGTCAGCCATGCAGCAGTTATGGCAAAAGTTAATAGGCACGGGAAATAAGTAATGATTACATTGCACGTTCAGTTTTTTTAAAAAAAACTGTTCCCACTAAATAAATAATTATTACTGCTTTATCTCACATAAACCAATATTCTGAAAAATATAACCGTTCAAGTATGACTTAAAAGAAAACCAAGTAAATAAATATTGCCACGTCAGCATCAGAATTTGATTATTATCAGAATTTAAAAGTCATCAGAATATGGCTCCTTAACTCGAAAAATGAATGTTTATTCCTGTTGTTCTTCACACAAATACTGATTTGGTTTCATCAGAACTTAATCATCAGAACTTGTCCTTAAAATTTATGCAACTGACACTTAAACTATTCATCTAAACAACATTTATCACCACAATAATTTTCATCATTTATATGGAGTGTATGTGTGTGCAATAAGCTAAATATCAGACAAAGAGTAAAGTCTGATTCACTTCAGTACATCTTAGAAATAAGGCATAACTAAGAACTTTGTTTAAAATCTATCATTAGTCTGAAGTCTACTATAGAATGAGTTCATGCATGAGTCCACCTCAACTGTTTTGTGCTCATTGTATGTATCTTTTGAAATTCCTTTTTACAGTGGCTTCTCAGTGTAAGTGAGTCACGACTACTTATCAGAATTTATGCTGTTATCAGAATATTTCTCCAGTAATCAGAGAATGTGAAAAGTCACCAAGAAAATTTTATTTTGCTTTTCTAATGCATATTACTTAATACCAGCAATGCACTTGGGTCTTCCCTTCCACATATTTTTTCTCTAGATCTGAAAGGAGTACCTGATATTTATTTCTTTTCTTTTCTTTTTCTTTTGATAAGTGAGGCTTGTCAGCACTTACTACATCCATAAGATTTACTAACATAAGAACCTAACAGATAAGAAGCACTATTCTAGTTTTTTGACTTAGTAATAAGATACACAAAGTAAACCTAACCAAGCTCAGTATCAGAATTTGCTTGTGTCAAAAGATTTTCACATAAATAATTACTTCAAACATGGGATCATCAGTATGTTAAAGACTACTAGGTCAGCATCTAGCACAGTTATCCTCATTGGATTGAATAGTCACAGAAACATTCATATCACTATCAGAGTTTAGAAATTCACATCAGACAACAATCAGCACTTAGAAAATTTCAAATTAAGCACAAAATACACAAAGATAGTAATATCTGTAAATACTGATCATAAAATTTGATGTGTCAGAACATAACCTAAGCAGATTTAGAGAAAGAACCTGAAACCATTCCAAGTTCATTTACCAATCTTGTAAAAGTAGCTTCACACAGTGGTTTTGTGAAGATATCTGCTAGTTGTTGATCTGTTGGAACAAAATGCAATTCCACTGTACCTTCATCCACATGTTCCCTTATGAAGTGGTACCTAATGCTGATGTGCTTTGTCATTGAGTGTTGAACTAGATTACCTGTCATAGCAATAACACTTTGATTATCACAGTAAATAGGGATTTTAGAATATGTTAACCCATAATCCAGTAACTGATTCTTCATCCAAAGAATCTGTGTACAACAGCTTCCTGCAATAATGTATTCTGCTTCTGTAGTTGATGTGGAAATTGATTCTGTTTCTTGCTAAACCAATAAACCAATCTGCCTCCAAGAAATTGGCAGCTTCCACTTGTGCTTTTCTTGTCAATTTTGCATCCTGCAAAATCTGTATCTAAGTAACCTATTAGCTTAAAGTCTGATTCTCTAGGATACCACAATCCCAGATCAGTTGTACCCTTAAGGTACTTGAAAATTCTTTTTACAACTGTTAAGTGAGGTTCTCTTGGATCTGCTTGAAATCTTGCACAAAGACAGGTAGCATACATGATATCAGGTCTACTTGCAGTTAGATAGATTAGTGAGCCGATCATACTTCTGTAATCAGTAATATCTACTAATGTACCAGTATCCTTATCCAATTTTGTTGCAGTGGCCATAGGAGTGGATGCACTTGAACAATCTTGCATTCCAAACTTCTTCAACAAATTTCTGGTGTACTTAGTTTGACAAATAAAAGTTCCTTCTTCATTCTGCTTTACTTGAAGGCCCAGAAAAAAGCTAAGTTCTCCCATCATACTCATTTGATATCTTGACTGCATCAGCTTGGCAAATTTCTTAGAAAGTCTGTCATTTGTAGAACCAAAAATGATATCATCAACATATATCTGCACCAAAAGGAAGTCCTTTCCATGGTTGAGATAGAATAATGTTTTATCAATAGTCCCTCTGTTAAATCCACTTTCCAGAAGAAACTGAGCTAATGTCTCATACCATGCTCTTGGAGCTTGCTTAAGGCCATAAAGTGATTATCAAGTCTGTAGACATGATGAGGAAATTTTGAATCTACAAAACTTGGAGGTTGTTCAACATATACTTCTTTTTCCAATTCTCCATTAAGAAAAGCACTTTTTACATCCATTTGAAAGACTGTAAACTTTTTGTGAGCAGCATAAGCCAAAAATATCCTTATGGCTTCCAATCTAGCAACTGGTGCAAATGTTTCATCATAATCAATTCCCTCATGTTGAGAGTATCCTTTTGCAATCAGCCTTACTTTATTCCTTGTAATTATGACATCACTATCAGTTTTGTTTCTGAACACCCACTTTGTACCAATAATAGATCTGTTCTTTGGTCTTGGCACTAGGGTCCAGACTTTATTTCTTTCAAATTCATTTAACTCCTCCTGCATTGCTTGCACCCAATCACCATCTTGAAGAGCTTCTTCCACTTTTTTTGGTTCAGTCTGAGATAGAAAGGAGTTATAGAGACATTCATTTGATGTTGCTATTCTAGTTCTGACACCTGCTTCAGGATCTCTAATTATTAAGTCAGGTGTGTATGATTTAGTCCACTTCCTTGCGGATGGAAGTTGATCTCTAGAACTGGATCCTCCCCCATGATCCATGTTGTCTCCATCAGCATTTTCTGATGCTCCCCCTGAAGTTATACTCTCTGAGATTCCAGAATTTGAGTTGGATCCTTCAGGAATTGAAGAATCAGAGTTTCCAGAATTATCAGAATTTGGCTCATCAGCACTTGATGAATCAGAACTTGAAGAGCCAGTGACAGGTTCTGATACTTCTTGAGAGTCTTGAGATGTGGTATGTTCATCAACTTGCTCCCCTTGAACAGGTGCATCTTCCTTTGGAGTAGTTACCACAGTTTCAAAGACATCAGAATTTAACCCGTCAGAACTTACAGGATCAGGATTTAGGTCATCAGAATTTACAGAATCAGAATTTATATCTTTATTTTCAAATCTCAGCTGATCGTGATTATTGAAATCTTCAAGTCAAGTAATCTTCTTATCACCAAAAGATACATTGATAGATTCTATGACAACCTTTGTTCTTAAATTGTAGACTCTGAAGGCTTTTGTGGAAAGTGGATATCAAACAAAACTTCCTTCATCAGCTTTTAGATCAAATTTTGACAGCTGTTCAGGATGAGTCTTAAGAAAAAAATACTTGCATCCAAATACATGAAAGTATTTCAGATTTGGCTTCTTTTTCTTCACCATCTCATATGGTGTTTTCCATGCTTGTTGATCAGAGTTAAATTCGGAGTAAAACAAGCAGTCTGCACAGCTTCAACCCAAAACTAGGTTGAAAGCTTTGCTTCATCAAGCATAGTTCTTGCAACTTCAATAATAGTCTTGTTCTTTCTTTCTACAACTCCATTATGTTGTGGAGTTCCAGGTGCAGAAAATTCTTGCTTTATTCCATGCTCTTTGTAGAACTGTTCCATGATTGAATTCTTGAACTCAGTTTCATTATCACTTCTTATTATTTTAACAAAATTTTTGACCAACTTATCCAGCTGTCTAATATGATTAGTTAGAGTAGATGCATTTTCATTCTTCTTGTGCAAGAAATACACAAGTGTATCTTGTGAACTCATCCACTATAACCATAGCATACTTTTTCCTTGCAATAGACATGACATTGACTGGACCAAATAGATCAACATGCAGTAAGTGATAAGGCTCAAGAATTGAGGATTCAGTTTTGCTCTTGAATGAAGATTTTCTTTATTTTGCCTTTTGACATGAATCACAAAGGCCGTCAGGATAAAATATTGATTTTGGCAGTCCTCTCACAAGATCTTTCTTTACTAGCTCATTTATGTTGTTGAAATTTAAATGAGAGAGTCTCTTGTGCCAATTCCAGCTTTCTTCAATTGATGCTCTGCTTAACAGAAAGATTGCAGAACCATCAGAGTTTGTTGAAAGTCTAGCTTCATATATGTTACCATGCCTGTAACCTTTCAGAACCACTTTGCCTGTAGAATTACTTACAACTTCACAGTGTTCTTCAAAGAAATCCACATGATAACCTCTGTCACAGATTTGACTCACACTTAACAGATTGTGTTTAAGTCCTGAGATAAGAGCAACTGTTTCAATTATGACATTCCCAATATTGATATTGCCATATCTCAGAGTTTTTCCCATGTTGTCATCTCCATAAGAAACTCCTGGGCCAGCTTTCTCCAGAAAGTCTGATAGCAGGGCTTTATTTCCAGTCATATGTCCCGAACATCCACTGTCCAGAACTAGGATGTTTTTCCTGTTGCCCTGCAATCACAAAGACCACTAGTGGTTAGTTTTAAGGACCCAGACTTGCTTGGATCCTTTGGCCTTATTAAGTTTGTTAGCATTTGCAGCGGATTAAATTTCAGAATTTATGCTAACATGCTGTTTATCAGAGTTTATATCGGACTTTGCATCAGACTTTACACTAGAAGGAATTACACTAACTTTCTTCATAGAAGGTTTTATTTGATAATAATCATAGTACAAACTATGATATTCCTTACAAGTATAAATGGAATGCCATAAACTACCACAATGAAAATAAGAATTTTGTGATTTAAACCTAACAGACTGACTCTTAACTCCTCATCTAGGAGGTAAAGAGTTTATATCTTTATTTTTCCTGCAAAAAGTAGCAAGATGGTTAGAGTTTCCACAATTATAGCATTTCTTTCTAGGAGCATTAGGAACAAGCATATAATTATTGCTTTTATTCACACCTTCCTTTCCATTCCTATTTTTCCTAGCTTCCTTTACCTTGTTCACATTCTTAATCTCTTTCAGCTTATGCTTAAGCTGCTTCTTTGTCATCAAACCTATGTTTAATGAAGCTGGTTTGTCCTGTTTTAATTTGTCAGAAGTTAACTTTTCTTTTACTTCTGTCTTAGGATCTTTCATCTTTTCAGAATCAGATATTACAGTTTTTGCTACAAACTTAACAGGATTAACTTTAGGCATTTCAGCTTTCATGGTAAAGTTTGATTTAGATGACACAGTTTCCTTTTCTTCTTTATCATCTTCATAACCTAATCCTTCTTTCCAGTTTCCACTACTTAGTATATTCTGAGTTGTTCTTCCAGAGTTAGTCCAAGTTTTGATTATTTCTCTTTCCTTTTCCAGTTCAGATTTAAGAGATTTATTCAGTTTTAGCACTTCATCTCTAACATTCAAAGCCTCATCTCTTTCTTTCTGAGTTTGATGAAATAAAACTAACTCCTTTTCTAAGTAGCCATTTATGTTTCTAAGAGCAAGACTTTCAGATGTTAATCTTTCATTTGTTAAAGTCTAATCTCTAAAATTAATGAACATGGTTTGAAGATATAATCTCAACTCAGTAATATCATTTATATAAAAACCAAGAGTGGTTTGAGGTACCTTCAATTCAGCAGCATCAGAACTACTATCAGCATTTGCCATTAAGGCATAGTTCACCTCATCTTCAGAATCTGAAGTGTCTGCCTAGTTTTTCTTCTTTGTGATAAGTGCCTGGCCTTTATCACCTTTTCCTTTCTTACAGTCAGGAGAGATGTGGCCTCTTTCACCACAATTGTAGCATTTGACATTTGAGTTGTCTCCTCTGTCAGACTTTCCTCCTTTACCTTCAGACTTTCTGAACCCTTTCTTCTCAGAACTTTCACCTTTCCTGGAAAACTTCTTGCCCTTTCTGAATTTCTTGTAGGCTATCTTTGTGATACCCTTCACCATAAGAGCACACAGTTGCATCATCTCTGAATCAACATCCACTTCAGATAAACTTTCAGTTTCTGAATCATCATCATCAGAATCTGATGATTCTAAATCAGACTTTATGATGAGAGCCTTTCCTTTGCCCCTCTTTGAGACAACCACTTTAGGAGATTCCTCCTCAGCTTTAAGAGCAACTGTCTTTGACTTTCTTCCATGCCTTTTGCTCCTTTGATCCATCTCAAGTTCATGAGTCTTGAGCATACCATAAATTTCATCAAGAGTAGTTTCAGTAAGGTCATAGTTGTCTCTTATGGTAGTAGACTTCAAATCCCAATTTTCAGGAAGAGCTAAAAGGAATTTTATATTTGAATCTTCAAGATCATATTCCTTGTCCACCAGTGACAGATCATTCAAGAGTTTGGAAATCCTGTCACATAAATCAGTTAATGACTCATCAGCTTTTGAGTCAAAGTGCTCATACTCTTGTGTGAGTATAGTCTTCATGTTCTTTTTTATGGCTTCAGTTCCCTAGCATCTTGTCTCCAAAGTATCCTATATCTCCTTTACAGTCTTGTATCCAATTACCCTATTTGATATGACATTGTCAATTACACTATACAGCAGATCCCTTACCCTTGCATCCTTGGCAATAAATGAGATGTCTTCAGGTGTGTAATTACCTTTCTCCTTTGGTATGACCTTTGCTGGTTGATCAGCAACTGCAACAGAGAGCTTGGTAGGCTTATGTGGTCCTCCATTAATTCTGTCAAGGTATTCTGGATCTGTGGCTTCCAGAAACATAGCCATCTTTACCTTCCATATAGGATACTCAGATGCTCTCAATATGGGAATCCTAATGGTTTCATATCGACTGTGGGTTTGATTATTTTGAGTGTCTTGAGTTTTGGTGGGCTTGGTTGGAGTTTGTGTTTCTTCAGACATGATTATAAACCGGATCTTACTGTTTGTATATTAACAGAGTAGCTCTGATACCACTTGTTAGGTCACACAACACTATAGAAGAGGGTTGAATATAGTGTTTATACAATCAAATCGATTTATTAACACAAGTATGTAACAGTAATCAAGTTTATTCAATATAATAAACTCTGTTACAATAGAACATTTGTTCTCTCTCATTGATGAACAATATCACTAAGAGCTGCTAGGGTTACAATGAATAATCTTCTCTCGTGAATGATAACACATATAGTGTAAACCCTAAGCTGTGTTTATATAGTACACAGTTACAAGATATTTTCTAATTGATATAGAATATAATTCTGTCTCCTAAAATATATCAATCAGATATTATCTTTTACAAGTCTTCTAGTCCTCTAACTCTTCTTGCATATCTTCCTTTGTTTTAGTCCAGATCCTCTCCTGTAAATCAGCCGCATTCCTTATCTGAAGTTCCCGCACTTAAGTCCTGATATAAATCCTGATGGCCTTAAGTTCTGATATTAAGTTCTGACGTTAGTAAGTTCTGATTTCCAGTAAGTCCTGATAAGTCCTGGTTTAAGTTCCGAAACTAAACACAATAGTTTAGACATGACATCACAAATATATCTATCAGATAGACAATCAGGGCTTCCTAAGTAAAATCATGTTAGAAGATATTACATTCATAAGTTATCATATCCTATAAATTTTCCAACACCTACATAACCGAGTCGAAGGGGAATTACTTTGCCCAATAGAAAGTTACGGGCATCTGTACCTCTGTCCATTAAACTAACCAGTAACCACACCAAGTCACCAGCAACAATTTCAGTGAATTTAATATGCCGACAAATAAATACCTCTGGTTCAGGGAGTGTACTTAAACCACGGTCATTTCTCTCATCCAGTATTCCACAATTAACTCAATTCAAAAGCCATAATTATTTTAATAAGGAATATAAAAATCAACATAACATGATAGACTTGGCACCGAAATAAGGTATATAAAGGACTATTCAGATTATTGTCGAAAGAAAATAGGATAAAATAGCAAGTGTTGATGGCAGTATAAATTTAAAGTTGGTATACAAAAGAATTAGTCTGTTAAGAAACAGTAAATATATACCTAGATTATATAATCTACAAGAGGGCTGAACTTACCACATCTATAGAATTCCCTGGGAACAATTGAAAGATCTGTTATCTGTATGATCGCATTCTTTCCTAAAAGTTGCAGCATCGAGCCTGACCTCTTCCCAACTTGTCCCATAGACATATCATTTGCCTCAGATATTGATAATGAGCAAAAAATAATGTTCCACGCAACCATATTGACAAAACTTCCAACTATGGGAGTATTCAATAGGTCTCGAGCTGTTAAACTATTCAACCCACATTCCCATGCTCACATCCTCCATCTTAAATAGCTTCTTATAGAGAAACAAACACAGATTTGTTGATCTCAGTAAATGGTACTTCATGTGTGATCAACTTCTCCAATTCAAGTTCCTGGAGATACACACTGATACATTAGTATTTGTACCAACTACCAAGACAGTTTGCCTATGTTAAACAATAAAAGTACTTTGAATTGTATAGAATCCAAGGAAGTTTACCTTGTTCATGTATTTTTCAACTACAGATGACAGGTCAGAACGAGGTTTGTAGTTCCGAAAGAAACTACCTTTGAGAGTCCTTTCACTCAATAGATTTATGGGGCTAGTCTTAAAGAAAACATCTTTATGTGGAACTTTCACTAGCACAACAATAACCCAACCCTGTCAATATGGTTTATTTGAGTTAAGAATTCTAGATATGATCATTTGCAAGAACTTATGAGACCACATAGTCGTCATAACCACTAAAGAGAACATACATCATGTACACATTCAAATGCTGAAATCATGGCATCTATATGCCCGGTACACTCGATACTTCTGTCCACTCCTCCATTGCTCATTTCAATAATAACCTAGACAATGAGATTGAGTCATTCATGAAATTTTAATTAGACAGATAAATATATAGAGGAGCTTTGTTAGGAAAAATATTGTATTAACCAACCTCTTGAACTATTTTTTATGGTCTTTTGGGTTCACAAACTCTGTTACACCAAACTTCCTTGCTGTACACAAAAATTCATCATCTTCATTAGTCAGTTCTTCGCTATTATGATTCATTTAAATTTCACAATGTAGACGCAAGCTTACAATACTCAAATCTGTTTGAATTCAGATCAACACCGATAATTCTGGAAGCCCCTGCAATTCTTGCTCCTTCCACTGCCTAATCACAAGAATGACAATTTTACCATATTAATTTTACCAGACACCGGAAACAAAGTAAAACTACAGGACAGGAAGATGAAACAACAAGAACTTACAGCAAGGCCTACAGCTCCTAATCCATAAACAGAACCAATGCACTATATCAAATATGATTACAAACATTAAATACCCCATCCCATTTAACATACTCAGTTTTTAGTACTTGCAACTAATTTATATTTAATCAACAAAAATGTTGTACTTACCTATCACCGGTTGTTTCTCTATCAGCCTCAGCCCTCTGTTTACACAATTCCTCTATTAGACTCCATGACTCCTTCAAAAAGTCTTTCGATTTACACGATCCCGACGCTGATTTAATTTCCTGGGAAACAAAAAGTTTTAAAAACGAACACTAAAATTGTCAATAAAGTGTGTCTAAAAGGGCGCGCGAGAGAGAGAGAGAGAAAGAGAGAGAGAGAGACCAAAACTAAGTTAAAAATTGAGAGTGAGGATATATCAGAACTCTCTCCCTAATTGAAACCCAAATTAATCTCGTTGAACCTGTTCAATTGAAGCATATACTTCCTCCTCCAATTCTCCATTGAAAAAGCACTTTTCACATCCATTTGAAAGACAGTAAACTTTTTGTGAGCAGCATAAGCCAAAAATATCCTTGTGGCTTCCAATCTAGCAACTGGTGCAAATGTTTCATCATAGTCAATTCCCTCCTGTTGAGAATATCCTTTTGCAACCAACATTGCCTTATTCCTTGTAATTATGCCATCACTATCAGTTTTGTTTCTGAATACCCACTTTGTACCAACAACAGATCTGTTCTTTGGTCTTGGCACTAGGGTCCAGACTTTGTTTCTATCAAATTCATTTAACTCTTCCTGCATTTCTTGCACCCAATCAGCATCTTGAAGAGCTTCTTCCACTTTTTTTGGTTCAGTCTGAGAAAGAAAAGAATTGTAAAGACATTCAATTGAAGTAGTTATTCTAGGTCTGACTCCTGCATCAGGATTTCCAATTATTAAGTCAGGGGTATGTGATTTAGTCCACTTCCTTGCAGATGGAAGGTTTTCTCTAGAACTGGATGCTCCCCCATGATCCATGCTATCTTCATCAACATTTTATGATTCTCCCCCTGAAACTATGCTCTCTGAGTTGGATTCTTCAGAATTTAGATTTTCAGAACTATCAGAACTTGGCTTATCAGAACTTGATGAATCAGAACTTGAAGAGCCAGTTGTCTGTTCTGATGCTTCTTGAGATGTGGTTGTATCTTCAGTATGCTCCCCCTGCACAGGTGCATCTTTCTTTGGCGTAGTCATCACAGTTTCAATAACATCAGAGTTTAATCCATCAAAGTTTGCAGTATCAGGATTTAGACTGTCAGGTTTTCCAATATCAGAATTTAAGTCTTCATTTTCAAATCTCAGCTGATCATGATCATTGAAATCTTCAAGTTCAGTAATCTTCTTATCATCAAAAGAGACATTGATAGATTCCATGACCACTCTTGTTCTCAAGTTATAGACTCTGAAGGCTTTTGTGGAAAGTGGATATCCAACAAAGATTCCTTCATCAGCTTTTAGATCAAATTTGGATAGCTGTTCAGGATGAGTCTTAAGAACAAAACACTTGCATCCAAATACATGAAAATACTTCAGATTTGGCTTCTTTTTCTTCACCATCTCATATGGTGTCTTTCCTTGCTTGTTAATGAGTGTTGCATTTTGAGTAAAACAAGCAGTCTGCACAGTTTCATCCCAGAAATAGGTTGGAAGCTTTGCTTCATCAAGCATTGTACGTGCAGCTTCAATGAGAGTTTTATTCTTTCTTTCAACAACTCCATTTTGCTGTGGAGTTCCAGGAGCAGAAAATTCCTGCTTGATTCCACGGTTTTTGCAGAACTCTTCCATTATCAAATTCTTGAACTCAGTACCATTATCACTTCTTATTATTTTCACAAAATCTTTGACCAATTTATCCAGTTGCCTGACATGATCAATCAAGATAGATGCATTTTCACTTTTTGTGTGCAATAAATACACCCATTTGTATCTGGTGAACTCATCCACTATGACATAGCATATTTCTTCTTTGTAATAGACATGACATTTACTGGACCAAATAGATCAACATGTAGAAGGTGATAAGGCTCAAGAATTGATGATTCAGTTTTGCTCTTGAATGAGGACTTCCTTTATTTAGCCTTCTGACAAGAATCACAAAGGCCATCAGGAGCAAATACTGACTTTGGCAGTCCTCTCACAAGATCTTTCTTGACTAGTTCATTTATATTGTTGAAATTTAAATGAGAGAGTTTCTTGTGCCAATTCCAGCTTTCTTCAATTGATGCTCTACTCATCAGACATATTGCAGAACCATCAGTACTTGTTGGAAGCTTGGCTTCATAAATGTTACCACGCTTGTATCCTTTCAGAACAACTTTGCCTGTAGATTTACTTACAACTTCACAGTGTCCTTCAAAGAAATCCACATGATAACCTCTGTCACAGATTTGACTGACACTCAGCAGATTGTGTTTAAGTCCTGAGACCAGAGCTACTTCTTTAATGATGACGTTCCCAATATTGATATTGTCATATCCCAATGTTTTTCCAATATTGCCATCTCCATAAGAAACACTTGGGCCAGCCTTCTCCACAAAGTCTGATAGCAGGGCTTTATTTCCAGTCATATGTCCTGAACATCCACTGTCCAGAACTAGGATGTTTTTCTTGTTGCCCTGCAATCTTAAAGACCACTAATGATTAGTTTTAAGGACCCAAATTTGATTGGATCCTTTGGCCTTATTAAGTTTGTTAACATTTGCAGCGGATTTAGCATCAGAGTTTATGTTAACATTTTTCTTATCAGAATTTACACTATCAGACTTTGAATCAGAACTTACACTAAAAGGAACAATGCTAACTTTCTTTAAAGAAGGTTTTATTTGATAATAATCACAGTACAGACTATGATATTCCTTACAAGTATAAATGGAATGCCATAAACTACCACAATGAAAACAAGGATTTTATGGCTAATATCTAACAGACTGACTCTTAACTCCTGACTTTGAAGGTAAGGAGTTTATGTTCTTATTCTTCCTGCAAAAAGAAGCCAGATGGTTAGAACTTCTACAGTTATGACATGTTTTTCTAGGAGCATCAGGAACAGGCTTATAATCATTGCTTTTATTCACACCTTCCTTTCCATTCCTATTTTTTGTAGGTGATTTTACCTTGTTTGCATTCTTAACATCTTTCAGCTTATGCTTAAGCTGCTTCTTTGTCATTAAGCCTACGTTTACTTCAGTTGTCTTTTCCTGTTTTAGTTTGTCAGAGGTTAATTCCTTTTTAACTTCTGATTTCTCAGTATTAGACTTTACAGCTACAAACTTAACAGGTTTTAACTTTGGCTTTTGTTTAACAGCTATAGGCTTAATATCTACAGTTCCTTTATCGTTCTTATCCTCTCCATAACCTAAGCCCTCTTTCCAGAAGCAAGAATGAATATGCTTACTTGATTCCTGCATTTATATAGTTTTTACATCATCAATTGGAACTTGTACATATTGGAATCATGCACAAGTTGGGGGAGATTGTTAGGCATAATTAATGATATCGGCAGAAAATATCAGAAGTTCATATCAAAACTTATATCAACGGATGATGATGATATCAACAGATAATGATATCAACGGATAATGATATCAACGGATAATGATATCAACGGATGATGATGTCGACGGATGATGAAATCAGGACTTGTCACATCAGTTGATCTTTGATAAGGAAAAGAAAACAGGAACTCAATGCGGTGAAGGACTTTTTTTAGAAGCATTGTATTAGGTTTCCTTGTTGTTAATAGAATAGGATTCCTTATATATTGAGCAGTTGTGCTCTATATAAAGTACAAATTAGGTTCGTTCTATAAGCATTGCGAACATTGTTATATCTTTCGCATAACCTAACAGCTCTCAAGGATATTTGTTCATCCTTTCGAGAGAGTACATTTGTAATCAGTTTTTATTTATTAATATAAAAACTATTGATTCTGTTGAAGCTTTGTCGAATTGATTGTATTAACTGTATTCACCCCCCCCCCTCTACAGTTGATTAAGGGCCTAACAAAGGCCAAGATTAACTGACAAAGGAATGTCACAATTCAACAGGATATGCAGAGATTTGCTAGGCCGGAAATGAAAAGCTTTAGAGATAACTTAAAGTAGGGTTAATTACATTTCTTTGCATGTCATGTAGATTAGTAAAACACTGGTCCTTTTTTTTAATCATATCAAATAGATCTAGTTTTCTTGCAACTCTCTCAAGGAAGAAGCCGAGTTCTTAACATACCAAGAACCCATAATTTGTAGCAAAATACTAGCTTGATTTTTATATAAAATTAAGTGAGTTTGGAAATATTGTGTGCACTGTCTTTAGTTCAGTTAGCATAATATTGTTACATTTCTTATCTGTTTTGGTCACCTAGTTAAAGAAAATGAAAAAAGCCTTTAAAATTGTCTAAAACAAATTCACCCTCCCTCTATGTTGTATTCATTACATAACAAGTGGTATCAGAGCAAAATTTGAAAGCAAACAGATTCAAGATCTTTGAAGAATGAGTACACTGAAAATCAGTAGTATCAAAATTCCTGCCTTTGACAAAGCTAACTATACTCTATGGAAAAAGAAGATGATGCTTTTGAGAATGGCTAATCCCATGTATGTTCAGATTCTATAAAACGGTCCTTTCATACCTATGGAGAGGGTTGAGGAATCTACAGATGGAGACATGGTTATCCCAGCTCACTATGATCCTAAAGTTCCTTCAAAGTATATAGAACCTGAGAAAGAGAAAGTTGCTCTTGATAGTGGTCTGCAACTAATTCTTATGGAGTCACTAGACAATGTAATGTTCAACAACATTGTCAATTGTGATACTATAAAGCAGATCTGGGAGAAGATTGAAATACTTTGTGAAGGTATAGAGGAGGATAGATCAAACCAAAGGAGGATACTAATTTCACAGCATGAGGGTTTTATGGAAAAGCCAAAGGAAAATATAACTGATGTCTTTGAAAGATTCAACAAGCTGATTAATGACTTGCAGCTTCATGACAAGTACTATGAAGCTGAGGAGGTTAACTTGAAATTTTTGCTCACCCTTCCTGACCATTTAGAACAGAAGATTTCAGCTATAAGAGAAGGGAAAGACTTGAGCAGGATGACACTGGAAGTTTTGTATGGTATTCTAAAAACATATGAATTGGAAATGATTCAAAGAAAATCTTTGAGAGCTGGTCAAGGAGACATTGTACATGGTTCAAGTGCCCTAATTGTAAATGACATCCAGTCATCTGATGATGAGTTAGATGTTCAGACTCCAGTTGCTTCAAGCAGTGAGCAAAAGAACAAGGAACCACATAAGCTTGTTATTATGGAACTTGAAGAGGATGATTTCTACACCTTGGATGAATTGGATGAGCTATATCAGTCCATGGCTTACTTAGCAAGGAAATTATCTAACATTAGAGTAAAGAAGCCTAAATTCTTTAGAAATAAGGGACAGTCATCCAACAAGGACAACAGTTGGAAGGGAAAGACAGAGTTCAATTCTGGAAGCAAAAATGGCTACAAAACAAGATCTGTTGATAGGTCAAAGATCATATGCTTCAATTATAATGAATTGGGTCATTTTGCTACAGAATGTAGGAAGCCTAAAAGGGTGAAGAATGACAAGGCCTATCTTGAACTGGAGAAAAAGTATGAGGCTCTTCTAAGAAAATAACAGGGAAAACCTTATATTACAGAGGAAAAGAGTTGGGATGATTCAGGAAATGATGATGATGAGGAAGTAGGAAACTATGCACTCATGGCCTTGGAGCAAGGAGAGTCATCCTCATCAAAAGCACAGATACCAACTCTTAACACGATTGATTTAAATATAAGTCAATATAAGGAAACTGTTGAGAAAATGAGCATGGTAGCTGCTAATGAGGAGGTTAGCAGACTGACAAAGGCAAATGAAAAGCTTGAGAACGAGAAGCAAGAAACTGAGTTGTTGCTTGTGGATTTTTAGACAGTCAAGCAAGAAAATGAATATTTGGAAAACAAGCTGAAGTATGCTAATGAGATTAAAGCCGTGTTAAGAGAGAAGATCGAGAAGAATGAGGTGAAACTGAAATCATTTAGGAATGCATCTCAGTTAGTGGGTCACTATCATGAGAAGAATAAGCCATATACAAACATAGCTATTGGCTTGGATTATGATGCTTTGAACAACAACAAAAAGGTTGAAGGTGATAGAGGCAAAACCAAAGTAGATGAAGATGTCCCAGTTATACTGAGGAAAGTGGATGCACCTTTGTTTAAAGCATGTGAAGCAAATTTTAGTGAAGTTGAGTTGCTGATAAAGCAAGAACTTGCTGATGAACACAAAGAGAAGAAATGCACAGAATCAACTACAACTCCTAAAGCTAAGAAGAAGCCCATGGTGGATCAAGCACCCAAGAAACCAATGAAGGAAGTCAAAATTGAGAATGCAGGAAAGAAGAAGAAAAACAGAAATGGGAAAGTATGGGTAAACAAAAGTAATAACTTTGTATTTGATGCAGATGCTCCAAGAAAACATTGTCAAATATGTGGCTCTGTTAATTATCTAACTCACCTTTGCAAAAAGGTTGTTAGTAAGCCAGGAGTGGGAGCATGCAAGTAAAATGAAGGAAAAACTGAAGATCCCTACTCATTCTGTGACAAGTTTGATTGCATACCTTGCAACATGAAAGTAATGACAAGTTGCCACAAGTTGAGAGTTGATCTTAAGGAAATTAATATTGAGTCTTCAGCTAAAAAGGACAATGAACATCATTCAATGAATTCTATTCTTTCTGAATCATCAAACTCTACCTCTATCAAATTTTGTTAACAAGAGAAATGTACCCAACACTGCTTGGGTTGCTAAACACACCTAAACTCAGTGTGTGCAGGAAAAAGGAAGGAAAGTCATATGGATCATAGACAGTGGATGCTCAAGACACATGACATGTGATATGGCCCTGGTATCACAATTTGAGGAGAAGGCTGGCCCTTTGGTGACTTTTGAAGACAACAGCAAAGGATTCACAATGGGATATGACAAGATAATTTCTGGAAATATTATCATTGATGATGTAGCACTGGTAGCTAGTCTTGAAGTGAATCTTCTCTGTATCAGCCAATTTGAAGACAAAGGTTTCAAAGTTTTGTTTGACAAGGAAGAATGCACTTTTATTAGCAAGAAGACTGGTAAAGTTGCTCTAAAAGGAGCAAGAAAGGGAAGCTTATTTGTTGCAGACTTGAACTCAGCAAATGAGGATAAATTTTGTTGCTTCTACACCAAGGCATCTGTAGAAAAAAGCAAGCTATGGTATAAGAAGCTGTCTCACTTGAATTTCAAAGCAATAAACTCTCTAGTCAAAAAAGGAGTTAGTGAAAGATATGTCAAACCTGGAGTTTGCTCAAGATGAAATTTGTGATGCTTATCAAAAGGGAAAAATGAAAAGATCAATTCACAAGAGTATAACTTTAAATTCCATAAGTGCACCTTTGCAACTTATTCAGATGGATCTATTTGGACCAGTTAATGTCCTGTCAATTTCATGGAAGAGATATGCACTTGTGATGGTGGATGACTACTCAAGATATATATGGGTAGAATTTATGCACTCTAAAGATGAAATAAATCATAATTGAACACATCAAGAAGATTGAGAAGCGGGCTGACGATCAGAATTGTGTGAAAAGATTAAGGAGTGATAATGGAATAGAATTCATGAATGCAACCTTAACTGAATTCTGTAGAGACAATGGCATTGTTCAAGAATTCTCAGCTGCTAGAACACCTCAACAAAATGGGGTAGTTGAGAGAAAGAACAAAACACTAGTAGAGGCTGCTAGAATAATGCTGGAAGATGTAAAACTACCAACTAGTTTTTGGGAAGAAGCTGTGAACACTGCATGCTATACTCAAAACAGATATCTCATTAACAAGAATCTTGGAAAATTACCGTACTCAATCTTGTCTAAAAGGAAGCCTACTTTGAAGCATCTTCATGTGTTTGGAAGCAAGTGCTATATTTTGAAGGACAACTCTGAATATGTGGGAAAATTTGACTCTAAAGTTCTTGAGGCAATTTTTCTGGGATATTCATTGTAGAGAACTACATTATTGATGAACATCTAGCATTCTTATCCAGAAGATTTGTGTTGAGTGGCATTTATGACACTTTATAATGCTCTAATAAGCTTTGAATTGATGCATTTGTACTCAAGTTGTTAAGCGTTTTAACATGTTTTCAAGTATTTTTGCATTTCAGGCATTATCTAGGAAATCAGGTGAATTAGCATTATTTTGGGGCTAATTTGGTGTCAAGGTGGTTTTGGAATAAAAGCTCGTTTAAACCGGCTCGAAGCTGCAAGGAAAATGGAGAAAATAAGTTCTGGCAGAAGCCCAGCGCGCCCGCGCTGATCAAGCGCGCGGCCGCACTCAAAGTACAGGAAGCTAGCGTGCCCGCGCTGATCAAGCGCGCGGCCGCGCCGTGCCGGGATGGCAGAATCCTTTTTCTACTTGGTTTCCGAGAGAAAGAATTCTACGCTACATGGGGCTGCTATATAAACAACTTTAGTTCTTTTTTAAGAGATATATCAAGGGAGAGATATATCAGAGTGAGGAGAAGATGGCAAGAGACCTATAGCACAATTCAACAAAGGCAAAGACGATCTAGTTTATTCTTATGAATCTTTGTTTTGAGTTGTAAACTTGGATGCTCATTTCTTATTTTGTTGAACCTATACTCTTGTGTTAACTTTGGTTTAATTATTTGTTATAAAGACTACATTTGTTATACCATGCTTTCATCGGAACCCACGTTGATGATGAGTCCGATTATGGGCTAATCGTTATCGTGGGGCTCTAGTGGATTTATTTATGGATTTCTTTAGTTAAATTGTTTCAATGCCTTAGCATGTGGTGATTGTATGATAGCCTAGTATTGGTTTTACGTATTCGTCTTATGAGCGTCGCGAACTTATAAGATAGTGTGTTAATTCTTAATGAAGCGAAAGTGAATTTAAGGATTTAGAACTTGCCATGCTAGCATAGGTTCATGTATTTGGGATGCATGATTCATAGGTAATTTTAACCATCTTACTTGCCCTGTGTAATCAAGATAGATAACTTATGCTTAAATCGTTGTGTTGTCAAATTCTATAGACAAATAGGGTCTCAATATAATTGGTGTCTATTCAGCTTCTATCTCTTTTGTGGATGTCTGGTAGTATGGTACTCGTGCAACGAAAGTTGGCGTTTATCAGTTTCGTGTTATCTGATTAGTGTCATCACCATTGCATGTTAAGGTTGAGAACAATAAGGCTATTGAATGAAGTAATTAATGAAGTTAGAATCCCATGTCTGTCATATATATTAATTCAGTCAATCTTATTCTCATAGTTAAATTAGTTAGCGTAATTCTTAGTTATAACAATCACAATTTGTTATCATCTTAACATTAAATAATAACCATATCATCGGTGTATAAGTGCATAAATTAATCAATCAATCCAAGCAGTCTCTTTGGGAATGAACTAGAAAAGATTATATACTACTTGCGAACTCGTATACTTGCATGTATTATTAGCACGTGTTTAGCGACTAACAAGTTTTTGGCGCTGCTATCGGGGACTGCAGTGTTAATTTTTAGTTTATGTGTTTGTCATCAGTGGTCATTAAAATTCACTGACTCAGACATTTTTACTTATTTTTTTCCTTATCTTATTTCAGGTGATCTAGCGAGCGTGTATGCATACGCGTTCTCGGACTCGTAAGAGAAATCTGGATCAAGCCGAGGAAGAAGTAATAGTGGTTCGAAGAGAAGTCTTTGAAGAAGAAGAGAAGGTAAAAGAAAAAGAAAAATTTGAAGAACCAGTGGTAGTAGTGATGGGAGATCAAGCAGAAAATCCTAAGGCTTTGATGGACTATTCTTAGCCTAAGATCAATGACATTCAGTCAAGCATCATCAGACCAGCCATCTCGGCTAACACTTTTGAGATCAAAGCAGGCACGATTCAGATGATACAGAACTCAGTTCAGTTTGGGGGTTCTCCTACTAAAGACCCCAACATGCACATCACGGATTTCATCGAGATCTGCGATACTTTCAAGTTCAACGGTGTGACTGAGGATGCTATCAAGTTGCGACTCTTCCCATTCTCTCTTAGGGACAAAGCTAAGTGTTGGTTACATTCTCTACCACCAGGGTCTATCACTAAATGGGAAGATCTTGCTCAAAAATTTCTCACTAAATTCTTCCCTATGGAGAAGATTGCAGCAATCAGGAATGCTCTTACTCAGTTTTCTCATAAAACTGGAGAATCTCTGTGTTAGGCTTGGGATCGATCTAAAGAGATGCTAAGGAAGTGCCCATACCATGGCATGCCTGATTGGATGATTACAAACTATTTCTACAATGGATTGGGTGCTACTTCTAGACCCATGCTTGATGCAGCATCTAGAGGAGCCTTGTGGGCTAAAAACTACGATGAAACTTATGAATTGATCGAACTGATGGCTGCTAATGTATACCAGAATCCTTCCCAGAGACTGACTCAGGGAAAAGTAGCAGGAATTCTAGAGTTGGATGCAACAACTGTTATAGCTGCCCAACTTAAGGCTTTGACACTAAAGGTGGACTCTTTGGCTAATTATGGAGTTAATCAAATCACCAGTGTCTGTGAACTTTGTGCTGGTACCCATGCGACTGATCAGTGTGCTATCTCTAGTAAATCAGCTCAGTTTGTGAGCAATTTTCAGCGATCACAGCAACCCGTGCCAGCCACCTATCATCCTAACAACCGCAATCATCCGAATTTCAGCTGGAGCAATGCTCAGAATGCGGTTCAACAGCCTTATCACCAGTATCCAGCTAAGCAGTACAACCCCCCAGGTTTCCAGCAACCGCAATATGTACCAAGACAACAACTCCAGCTGCAACAAGCTAATGAGAAATCTGAATTAGAGGAGTTGAAGCTTATGTGCAAGAGTCAAGCTGTTTCTATCAAGACCTTGGAAAATCAAATTGGGCAAATTGTCAATGCTTTGCTTAATCATCATCCTGGTACATTACCTAGTGACACTGAACTTCCAGGAAAGAGGGAAGCTAAGGAGCAGGTAAAGGCAATTACGTTGAGGTCTGGAAAGGTTGCGAATCCTGAACAAACTCAATAGTTGACTGAAAAAGCTGGGGCTGAGAAAGAAGTAGAGCAACATGATGAAAAAGTGGAACCAAGGAAGACTACTGTTGAGCACACTCCTCCTAAGGGTAATACAAGGGAGAAACAGATCTATCCTCCACCACCTTTTTTGAAGCGGCTGCAGAAGAAAAAGCCGGACAAGCAATTTGAGAAGTTTCTGGAGGTGTTCAAGAAACTTCATATCAACATACCTTTCGCTGAGCTCTTGAGCAGATGCCTAGTTATGCAAAGTTTATGAAAGGTATTCTCTCTCGAAAAGTGAAGCTAGATGATTTAGAGACTGTTGCTCTCACGGAGGAATGCAGTGCTGTGCTGCAACAGAAGTTGCCTCCAAAGCTTAAGGATCCTGGAAGCTTCACTATTATGTGCACTATTGGAAAAGTGTCTTTTGACAGATGCTTATGTGACTTGGGAGCTAGCATCAATCTGATGCCCTTATCAATCTTCAAGCAGTTGGACTTGCCTGATCCAAAACTGACTTATATGACCTTACGGTTGGTCGACCGTTCTATTACGTATCCATGAGGTATTGTGGAGGATGTCTTGGTCAAGGTTGATAAACTCATCTTCCCTGCTGATTTCGTTATTCTGGATTTTGAGGAAGATAAGAAGATTCACATAATCTTGGGAAGACCTTTCTTGGCAACAGGACGAACTTTGATAGATGTGCATAAGGGTGAGCTCACAATGCGAGTACTGGATTAGGATGTAACTTTTAATGTGTTCAATGCTATGAATTTCCTACTGATAATGAGGAGTTCTTAAAAGTGGAGTTGGTCGATTCGGTGGTCACATCGTAACTTGATCAATTGCTAAGGTCTGATGCCTTAGAAAAAGCCTTGTTGGGAAATTCGGATAGTGAAGATGTCGAAGGTGAAGAACAATTATAGTATTTGAATGCTTCTCCCTGGAAAAGGAAGATTGATATGCCTTTTGAATCTCTTGGAATGGAGGAATTGAGCAAAGCTCCTAAACGCCTCAAGCCATCTATTGAGGAAGCTCATACTCTTGAGCTTAAGCCTTTACCTGAGCATTTGAGGTATGCATTTTTAGGTGATGCATATACTCTGCCAGTTATTATTGCATCTGAACTTTCAGGTAGTGATGGGGAAAAGCTTTTAAGAATCCTAAGAGAGTTCAAATCGGCAATTGGATGGACTATAGCAGATATCAAGGGAATCAACCTTTCTTATTGCATGCATAAAATTCTGCTAGAGGAAGGTAGCAAGCCTACGGTCGAGCAGCAAAGACGCCTCAATCCAATCATGAAGGAAGTAGTAAAGAAGGAAATTCTTAAGTGGCTAGATGCATAGATCATCTACCCTATTTCAGACAGTTCATGGGTAAGCCCGGTACAATGTGTGCCAAAGAAAGGTGTTATTACTGTGGTAGAAAATGAGAAGAATGAGCTTATTCCTACTAGAACAGTCACTGGGTGGAGAGTTCGCATGGATTATAGGAAGCTGGACAAAGCCACTAGAAAGGATCACTTCCCTTTTCCCTTCATTGATCATATGCTTGACAGGTTGGCTGGGCATGAGTACTACTGTCTTCTGGATGGCTATTCAGGTTACAATCAGATTTGTGTCACTCCATAAGATCAGGAGAAAACTACCTTCACTTGTCCATTTGGTACTTTCGCCTTCAGACGAGTTTCTTTTGGTCTGTGTGGTGCACCAGCCACATTTCAGAGATGCATGATGGCCATCTTTTCTGATATGATAGGCCAGAATGTGGAGGTGTTCATGGACGACTTCTCTGTATTTGGCGATTCTTTTGATGAATGCTTGCAAAATCTTGGACACGTTCTCAAAAGGTGTGTTGAGACCAATCTGGTTCTCAATTGGGAGAAATGTCACTTTATGGTGCGACAGGGCATTATTCTCGGGCACAAGGTCTCTAGTAAGGGTCTTGAGGTGGACAAAGCCAAGGTGGGGGTCATTGAGAATCTTCCTCCACCGATTTCTGTTCAGGGAATTTGCAGTTTTCTTGGTCATACGGGTTTCTACAGGCGTTTCATCAAGGACTTTTCTAAGATTTCGAAGTCGTTATGCAGTTTGCTAGAAAAAGATGTCACTTTCAAGTTTGATAATGAGTGCCTTGCAGCTTTTGAGACATTGAATAAGAGTTTAATCATGGCACCCGTTATAACTGTACCTGATTGGAGCCAACCTTTTGAAATGATGTGTGATGCAAGTGATTACGCAGTTGGAGCAGTTCTTGGGCAGAGGAAGAACAACATATTTCATGTGGTCTACTACGCTAGTAAGACCCTTAATGGTGCTCAATTGAATTATACTACTATGGAGAAAGAACTTTTGGCTATTGTCTATGATTTTGAGAAATTTCAATCTTATCTGCTTGGGACTAAGGTGACAGTTTTCATCGACCACGCCGCAATTTGATATCTCGTCTCAAAGAAGGACTCGAAGTCTAGATTGATTAGATGGGTTCTTTTGCTCCAAGAATTTGAGATAGAGATCAAGGACATAAAAGGAACTGAAAATCAAGTCGCTGATCATCTCTCGCGTTTAGAGAATCCCAATGCTACTTCATTGGATAAGACATTGATAAATGAGTCTTTTCCCGACGAGCAGTTGTTTAGAGTGCAAGAAGAAGAACCATGATTTGCAGACATTGTGAACTACCTGGTGAGTAATATCATGCCTCCCGAGTTATCTCATGCTCAAAATAATAAGTTTTTACATGAAGTGAATTGGTATATGTGGTATGAGCCATTTCTTTTTCAACAGGGAGCTAACCAAATCATCAGGAGATGTATTCCTTACAGCGAAACGGGGGGAATCTTGCGAGATTGCCACTCAACGGCTTATGGAGGACATTATGGTGGAGAAAAGACAGCAACTCGTGTTCTTCAAGCAGGTTTCTTTTGGCCGACCTTGTTTAAAGATGCGTACCAATTTGTTTTGAAATGTGATTGATGTCAACGTGTGAGTAATATGTCTAAGAGGGATGAGATGCCTCTTAATGTGCTTCTCGAGGTTGAGGTCTTCGATGTTTGGGGAATTGACTTCATGGGGCCATTTGTCTCATCTTGTAACAATCAGAATATCTTGTTGGCAGTTGATGACGTGTCAAAATGGGTTGAAGTTAAGGCGTTGACAACAAACGATGCGAAGGTGGTGCTTAATTTTCTTCATAAGCAGGTATTCACAAGGTTTGGAACTCCAAGAGTTATAATCAGTGATGAGGGATCGAATTTTTGCAATCGCAAGTTCACTAATATGATGAAAAGGTATAATGTGAATCATCGTATTGCCACGGCTTATCATCCTCAGATAAATGGTCAAGTGGAGGTATCAAATAGAGAGATCAAGCACATTTTAGAGAAGTTTGTGTGTCTATCGAGGAAAGATTGGTCTTTGAAGCTTGATGAAGCTTTTTGGGCTTATAGAACAACATATAGAACTCCTTTGGGAATGTCGCTGTTCCAGTTGATTTATGGAAAGGGGTGTCATTTGCCTGTGGAACTCTAGCATAAAGCATATTAGGCTTTGAAGAAATTGAATCTGGACTTGGATGCAACTAGAAAGAAGAGGATTCTTCAATTGAATGAACTCGACGAGTTTCGACTTTAAGCTTATGAGAACAACAAAATGTACAAGGAAAAAGTCAAGAGGTGGCACGATAGGGGTCTAGTGCTCAAAGCATTCGTGCCGAGGCAACAAGTTCTTTTATTCAACTCTCGTCTCTGTCTTTTCCCTGGAAAGTTAAAGTCAAGATGGTCAGGGCCGTTTATTATCAAAACTGTGTTTCCACATGGAGCGGTGGAAATTTTTAAGAATGATACGGGCCAGGCATTAAAGGTTAATGGTCAGAGGTTGAAGCATTACTATGGTGACACGGAAAACCGCGAGGTGGTTAGTGTCGTTCTATTGTCCATTTGATCTTGAAATTCTATGTCGAGCTAACGACGTAAAACAAGCGCTTCTTGGGAGGAAACCCAAGTATGTTGTACATTAGTAGGCAGAGGAAGCAAGAAGAAATGAGAAAAACACAAAAAAATCAGAAAAAGAAAAAAAATCAGGGCCAACTACAGAAGCTGGGCGCGCCCGCGCTGATCAAGCGCGCGGGTGTGCCGTTTTTCCAGTAACCAAGCGCGCCCACGCTGATAAAGCGCGCGGCTGCACCGGATTTCCAGGGAGTAAGCGTGCCAGCGCTGTCCTAGCGTGCGCCCGCGCCGGGTCCTGTTAAAAAAAATGAATTTCAGCAATTTTATAAGGTAAAATCGGGACTTTTACTCCAAAATCAATTCTAACCCGATTTTTACTCGTCCACATCCCATAATTCCCTCTCCTAATCAATTCCATTATACCCACGATTCCCATAATTAATTCCCACTTATATTCCTTATCAAATTCTCACCTCTCAACCTATAAATACATATACTTATACACAAACTTCTCCACCATATCACAAATTCTCAAAACCCAAATCTCTCTCAAACACTTAATTTTTATTCTCTCTCATTCAATTCCAATGGCACCCAAGAGACAAAGAACACAAGTAAGCAGCAGCACCACCGATTCTTCATCTGCGGGTTGTGTGAGGCCCAGGTTTTCTACTCCTGGGGATGAAGAGGAGTCCACGAGGCTTCTCTCGAAGCCTATTACTAAGGAGCGAGGGTTTTTGCCATCAGGGAACGATGGTAAGCTTTTGGAGATGATGCTTGAGATGGGTTGGGTTCCTTTTTGTGAGGCTCCCGCTATTGTGCCCATGAGTGTTGTGCGGGAGTTTTATGCTAACGCAAAGGCGGAGAAGAATGGTTTCACGGTGGTTAGGAGGATGACTGTCGAGTACAGTGCTGATGCTATTAGGAGGGTGATTGAGCAGCCCGCGAGGAAGATGGGTCAGGACACATGGAATGATAAAACTCCGGAGGACTTCGATTTGGATCTGATCATTGCAACTCTGTGTGTGCCTAAGACTCATTGGAAGTTCAAGAGGGGCACTACTGATTACTCCACGTTCCCTGCTTCGTGCATGAACAGGTTTGCACGGGCTTGGAACTCGTTATTTATGCTAACATCATGCCTTCTTCGCATGTGCATGAGATTACTGTGGAGCGTGCTCATCTGCTGTGGGGGATTCTGCAGGGTGATTATATTGATTTGGGGATGGTGATTTACCAGGGGATTATGAGATTTTTATAGGAGGTACTAATGGTGCTATTCCGTATGCGTCCGTAGTGACGAAGTTGTGCGTGGCAGTTGGTGTTCATTGGCAGCACATGAGCAGCTGCAGCTTCCCAGTGCTCCTATTGATAGTGCTACATTGCACAGCATGGTTGAGTGGTATGGCGGGAAGCCCGATCATCAAGGGATTGGTTACTCTTATGCCCAACTTCCAGGTGGTGAGCCTATGGAGGCAGCTATAACGGGAGGTTCTCAGCATGCCCGTCGAGCAGCTTGGAGAGCTTAGTATGGAGAGGAGGCTGGTCCATCGCAGTAGGAGCAGGCACATGAGGAGCAGGAAGGAGCTGATATGGGAGCTAGTTTGAGTTCGACGCAGTACAGGCGTCTAGCACGGAGGATGGATGTGATACACGACATCCACAGTCGGTTTGCACGTGATCTCACCCAGGCACTTGGGACTGCATTTAGAGCCACCGGAGTTGACATCCAGTGGCCAGTTTTTGGTGAGGATTCCGTGTATCCACCTCTAAACACACCTGACACTCCACCCGTTGAGGGTGAGGATTCTGATTCGCAGTAAGTATGCTTGAATTCCTTACTATTACCTTCACTGAGGACAGTGAATATTTTAAGTTTCGGGGTAGTAGTTGAAGGAATATATTTTTGTGTGAGTCTCATATAGTTGCATGTTCATGATAGTTTAGTTCATTTAGTTTGCATATGGTGCCATATAGTTTTTTTATTATATTTTTGGTAGTTATGTTATTTTGTTCATATAGTTTTCATGCATTTGCATTATAACATGATCCTTTAGACCATTTTTCCGATTGACTTGTGATATTGATGTTAGTGTAATGATGTCGTGTTTAGAGATGTTAAGTCATATCAAGTTGATTTGCATGCTAGAGACACTTGTATTTCACTAAGTCTTAGAGGTTGCTAGAGTGCTAGATCATAGTCATGGTTTGTTTGTTTGTCGAGGTTTAATCACTTGTTTATATTTAGAATTTAGGATATTCTCTTAATAATAGAAGACATGGATATTTAAAAATTGGAGAAAATTGGATTTCACTGCTAGTTGTATGGCTAGGTGTCAAATGGCTAGTAGCCGGCTCATATTTATATGAGTAGTCTAGGGTTAAATGAGATGGAGCGAAACACACTCATTCAGAAATTTGTTAAAGAGGAAAAAAAAGAAAAAAAGAAGAAAAAAAAGGATAAGTGTCATGTAAAATTGATCACGAGTGGGCTCTTTAGTACTTGAGTTATTAAGTTCTTAGGGGACTTTATGCCTAGTGACCTAAGGCTTGTATAGTCTGGGATGCACTAACCTAACGCTTGCTACATGGGTACTATTGTATAAGTCTTTTATGGACCTCACTCATTGCATGATCAAATAAGCATCTTTGTGTTGTTTTGAATAAAAACATGATTCCATAGAAAACTCCGATATAAGAATTGAAGTGTTATAAGTTATTTTGAGTCTATCTTTTATTCTTTTTATAAACTTGCGATTGTCTTGGTGAGTAGTGAGTCATGACTGTCGATCTAGTTGTGATAGTACATCTGTAAGCATTTGCACACACGTACATCTTTGGTTTGTAGGTTGATTTGTGGGATTTGGCTGATCTTTATGCGAATAACTGCATTTGCTGAGGTGTTACTTGTTGATTGGTTTAGTTATTCTATGGGGATCGTTGCATTCATTTAATTGCATTCATGCATTATTTTTCAATTGTCTTGTTCTTTGAGTCTATTTATGCTTGAGGACAAGCAACGATTCAAGTTTGGGGGTATGTTGAGTGGCATTTATGACACTTTATAATGCTCTAATAAGCTTTGAATTGATGCATTTGTACTCAAGTTGTTAAGTGTTTTAATGTGTTTACAAGTGTTTTTGCATTTTAGGCATTATCTAGGTAATCAGGTGAATTAGCATTGTTTTGGTGCTAATTTGGTGTCAAGGTGGTGTTGGAATAAAAGCTCGTTGAAGTCGGCTCGAAGCTGCAAGGAAAATGGAGAAAATAAGTTCTAGCAGAAGCCCAGCGCGCCCGCGCTGATCAAGCGCGCGGTCGCGCCGTGTCGGGATGGCAGAATCCTGTTTCTACTTGGTTTCTGAGAGAAATTATACGCTGCATGGAGCTGCTAAATAAACAACTTTAGGTCATTTTTAAGAGATATATCAAGGGAGAGACATATCAGAGCGAGGAGAGACATATCTTTGTTTTGAGTTGTAATCTTGGATGCTCGTTTCTTGTTTTGTTGAACCTATACTCTTGTGTTAACTTTGGTTTAATTATTTATTATAAAGACTATATTTGTTATACCATGCTTTCATCGGAACCCAAGTTAATGATGAGTCCGATTATGGGCTAATCGTTATCGTGGGGTTCTAGCGGATTTATTTATGGATTTCTTTAGTTAAATTGCTTCAATGCCTTAGCATGTGGTGATTATATGATAGCCTAGTATTGGTTGTGCGTATTTGTCTTATGAGCGCCGCGAACTTATAAGATAATGTGTTAATTCTTAATAAAGTGAAAGTGAATTGAAGGATTTAGAACTTGCCATGCTAGCATAGGTTCATGTATTTGTGATGCATAAATCGTAGGTAATTTTAACCATCTTACTTTCCCTATGTAATCAAGATAGATAACTTATGCTTAAACCATTGTGTTGTCAAATTCTATAGACATATAGGGTCTCAATATAATTGGTGTCTATTCAGCTTCTATCTCTTTTGTAGATGTCTGGTAGTATGGTACTCGTGCAACGAAAGTTGGCGTTTATCAGTTTCGTGTTATCTGATTAGTGTCATCACCATTGCATGTTAGGGTTGAGAACAATAAGGCTATTGAATGAAGTAATTAATGAAGTTAGAATCCCGTGTCTGTCATATATATTAATTCAGTCAATCTTATTCTCGTAGTTAAATTAGTTAGCATAATTTTTAGTTATAACAATCACAATTTGTTATCGTCTTTACATTGAATAATAACCATATCATCGGTGTATAAGTGCATAAATTAATTAATCAACCCAAGAAGTCTCTGTGGGAACGAACTAGAAAAGATTTTATACTACTTGCGAACTCGTATACTTGCGTGTATTATTAGCGCGTGTTTAGCGACTAACAATTTTCCAAGCTCAAATTCAAAAAGAATTTTGGAGCAGCCAAGCCAAGTAGAAACATGGTGGATAAATCCAAATTTAAATGTTTCAAATGTGGCTTGGCAGGAAATTTTGCAAGTGAATGTAGAAAGTCTGATTCTAACAAGAAATTTTAGCCAGTTGATTATAAACAGAAATATTTTGAGTTGCTCAAGCAAAAGAAAAGGGCTTTCATTACACAAGTAAGCTATGTCAATCTAGCCCTGATGGCCAAGTCTGATGAAACAGAAACAAGTTCTTCAAGTAATCATGGAAAGATAAAGAATCTTTGGTATCTGGATTGTGGTTGCTCAAGGCACATGACTGGAGATTCTACCCTGCTCACTGAGTTCTAGGAGAGAGCTGGCCCAAGTATTACTTTTGGAGATGACAGCAAGGGTTATACTGTGGGATATGGCTTGATTTCAAAAGATAATGTCATCATTGAAGAGGTTGCCCTAGTGGATGGTCTCAAGCACAATTTGTTGAGTATCAGCCAACTTTGTGATAAGGGCAATTCAGTAACCTTCAATTCAGAAGCCTGTGTTGTGACAAACAAGAAAAACTCACTGGTGTGAGAAAAGGGAATGTGTACTTAGCTGACTTCAACTCATCAAATGCAGAATCAGTCACTTGTCTTCTCAGTAAGGAAAGTCAAGATGAAAGTTGGCTATGGCATAAAAAGCTGTCCCATCTAAACTTCAAGACCATGAATGAGCTTGTCAAGAAAGAACTGGTTAGAGGTATTCCTCAAGTGGAGTTTAAAAAGGATGGATTGTGTGATGCCTGCCAAAAAGGAAAGCAGATCAAAGCATCATTTAGAAAGAAACTTGATTCAACAATTGAAGAACCTTTGCAATTGCTTCACATGGATTTGTTTGGACCAGTTAATGTGTTGTCCATCTCAAGGAAAAAAAAATTCCTAGTAACTGTGGATGATTTCTCAAAGTTCTCTTGGACATATTTCCTAAAATCTAAAGATGAAGCTAGTGAAATCATCATCAATCACATAAGGCAAGTCAACAATCATCCTAATTTTAAAGTAAGAAGAATCAGGAGTGATAATGGAACTGAGTTCAAGAATTCTGTGATGAGATCATTTTGTGAAGAGAATGGGATTATGCATGAGTTTTTTATAGCAAGAACTCCAAAACAAAATGGAGTAGTGGAAAGAAAGAACAGATCTCTTATTAAAGCTACAAGGACAATGCTTGAAGAATCAAAGTTACCAACATATTTTTGGGCTGAAGCTCTGAACACTGCCTGTTACACTCAGAATATCTCTTTGGTTAATCAAGCAAAGTGCATGACTCCCTACCAATTGTTCAAGAACAGGAAGCCAACTCTAAATTTTCTTCATGTCTTTGGCTGCAAATGTTATATCTTAAGAAATCAAACTGATCAACATGGAAAGTTTGATGCTAAAGCAGATGAAGGAGTTTTTGTTGGATATGGTGAGGGTAAAGCATATAGAGTCTACAATCTAAGAACCAACATTGTTATGGAATCAGTGCATGTTGTGTTTGATGATAAAAAGATTAAAGGACTACAAGATGGAGATTACCATGAAAGCCTCAAGTTTGATAATGTGGAGATGGTTAGTGATGACAGTGATGATGACAGTGATCAAGAACCAATAACCAAGGACAATGCAGAAAAGTCTACAACTAATGAAGCACATAATTCAACATCTGTCGAAAGACCAAGTGCATCATCCGTTGAAAGACAATCTACATCATCCGTCGACAGGCGAAGAACATCATCCGTTGACAGGGAAAGCTCAACATCAGTTAATCCTTCTATGGGATTTGGGAGTCAAGTAAGATCACAATCAAAACAAACCTCTTCCTCAATTCAAAGATCCATAAACTCAGAGGAGTTTCTGATCATCTTAACTCTACCAATCATCAAGGCAACAATGAGGCCTCTTCATCTAGAGCTAATCTACCTCAACAAAGAAAATGGACTAAAGATCACCCTTTTGAGCTCATCATTGGTGATGCATCTTCTAGAGTTCAAACTAGGAGAGCAACTCAAGAAGAATGTTTGTATAGCAGCTTCCTTTCTAAGGAAGAACCAAAGAAGGTAGAAGAAGCTTTGTTGGATCCTGATTGGGTTTTAGCTATGCAAGGGGAGCTAAACTAATTTGAAAGGAACAAGGTATGCTGGTACCCAAACCTAAAGGAAAGAATCCAATTGACACCAAATGGGTATTCAGAAACAAGATGGATGAAAATGGCATAGTAGTCAGGAACAAAGCTAGATTGGTTGCTAAGGGCTATTGTCAACAAGAAGGAATAGATTTTGATGAAACTTTTGCTCCTGTTGCAAGACTTGAAGCCAACAAAATTTTCTTAGCCTATGCAGCCCATGCCAATTTCAAGGTCTATCAAATGGATGTCAAAAGTGCCTTTCTGAATGGAGATTTGGAGTTGGAAGTCTATTGTAACATCCGGGACATAGCGTCTAATTATTTTTATCAATAAAATATTATTATGTGATTACTATGTGAATTTTTGGTGAATTATCTGATGATTGATAATAATATTTGGATGTTTGTATACAATAAAACGTGAGTATGTTAATTGTAATATGTTCAGAATAAAATATAGATAATTAAGGTATTAATCTGGTAATATTTTGAGTGTTATATGATTTTATAATGATTTATCAAATTATTGATGATTTTCTGACTAATTACAAAAATGTTTTATAAAGCCCGGAATCATCCAATTTCAACCGTTTTTACATTTTTACAACCCGAAACTCTTCCAAAAACTCTTTCCTAATCAAATCTGGTAATTTCAGACATTTTTCGTGTCTTGACTTTTTCAATCCGGATTACGGTTTGACCCGTACGCGTCTCGGCGTATAATTTTTCGATACGATAATCATTTTGATATATCAACAAAACCCGTATTCTCAAAAGACGGGGTAATATTACATTATTTTCGTATAAAGTGTTTTATAAAAAGCCCGGTTTGGATAATTATCTAATACGGGTATCAAATCAGATCGTTTTTGTAGTTGCTTAGCGGCTAAGTAACTAATTTATCGATCCAATACGATCCAAAATGAACCAATATTCCATAAATATAAATAGCCTTTTTATTATTTCATTTTATTCATATAATCATAATCGATCATTAAAAATATCGAATTTACAGAGGAAAAACCCTAAAAACGTTACGTTCTTGAAAATCAAACGCACGAACGAAGGCGTTATCGAACTTCGATTCGGGCGTGCAATTTATCAAATCAAAGCTCTCGAAAAACTCTTTTTTAATCAATCAACTATTTTGGTGCAGAAATCAAGGTATTTTCTTATTTAATTATTTTATTTCGAATTAATTAAAGATTGAATTATGAAAATTTGTTCTTGATGTTGTTGATATGATTTGATGATTCCATCGTGTAGATAATCTTTTTCTGGTCAATTTGTTATATTATACTTCAATAATAGAGTTGAATAACATATAGTAAGTGAGGTTTAATTTTCTGAAAATTCAAAATTAGGGTTCTTGGTGTTCTTAAGTTAAAATTTGGGGCTTTTTGATTTATGGGTTATTGATAAATTCTGATGCTTGGAATAGCTTTTGAATGTAATTTGCAATCGAATTGTATAATGATTTGAATCAAATGATTCCTGGAACTATATAGTCGAGTTTTCAAGTTTTTGAAAATTTTGATTCGTATTTTCGGTTTGATTGTTAGTTCTTTGATATTAAGTAGAGCTGTGTTTTGAGATATATATCAGCTAATTTGGTTTGGATTCGATCGAAGCCGGTTTTTCGCCGGATTCCGGCTGAAACCCGTCGGGGAAGACGATGTAATCGTCGTTCGGGGAAATTGTGGCATGTTCTAGATTTCTGGGACGATTTGGAGTCAAAAACCGGTATTGATTGCAAAGTTTAACCCCGAATTTGGGCTGTGGTTTGTTGCCGGAATGGAAGTCCGATGGCCGGACATTGTTGCCGGAATTTGAAGCTTTCCAGTGACGTAACCCGACTCTGTTCTTCGCTGACCCGCGTGACCCGGATTTTTGACCCGGTTTTGATCCCCAAAACCCCAATTCCCTTTCCTCAAATCTGTTTCTAGATTTTCCTATTAAAAATAAATCAAAAATCTTATTCTAATTCTAAAAATTATTTTTAAATTCAAAGTGAATTTAGTTAATTATTTTAAATAATTAACTAAATTATTTTAAATCCATAAAATTATTTTCTTTATTATTTTCAAAAATCTAAATTTGATTTAATTATTTATAATTTATTTTAGTTAATTATTTATGGATTTAACTAATTAATTAATTCATTTAATTAATTAATTAATTCTACAAATAGTTAAATGAAATGTGATTATTTATAATTAAGCCAAATAATTATTTAAAAATCATTTTCAACCTTTAAAATTATATGAAGGTATTTAAAATTCAATAAATATTATTATTAATTGAATTATTCTTACTTTATTCATAATAAATGAACCGTTCGTCCGTTTAATACGAAACGAACGCCTCTAGACTCAGAAAAATATTATGCTTCTATTAAAATTATTTTCGAGACCTAAAATCTTTAGTATCAAAAGGGTGTTTTCTCTATGAATCATTCTAAGTCCGTTATTGATCGATAAAATACTCTTTTTGACCCAATTTCAATTCTAAACGTATCGAGACCTATCTTTTGACGATTCAACTTATGTGCTATATGAATTATGTGATTATGTGTTATATGAATAATATGATTACATGCCTTATGTGTACGTGTTATATGGATAACGAGTCAACGTGTCTTTTAAAACGTTATCTGATTAAAGATGATCCTTATCTGTTATTATCGGGCGGGTAGACGATAAGGATAGACGTATAGACTAGACAATTATATATTGTCAGTTAATTGAATGGTATCTTTTATGATAGATACACATAGTGCGAGGCATTCAAAGACAGACAGAGACTGTAAAAGTAAAGCCTGATTTCGTATAGTAATGTAACAAATGGATTCAGAATAGAGATAAACCTGAAATGGTGAATGATAGGAAAGGTCAAGTCGTCTGTCAATGGAAATGCAGATGCATCAGGACTGAGTGATATGGCAGATAGTTAAAGATCAGAGGTTTATCAATTGAGGCAAGTATTCCTAACCTTTTTTCTAAAATACTGTAAATATTTCTTCGTTTCTATTCTAAGTTCAGAATAGTTAAATGTTTTTATAATTCGCTGCAATTACTCTTATTTATGCAAGTGCCTTTTAATCTTGTTCCTTGATTATCGATTGATCTCTTGAGAAAATACCCA
This sequence comes from Apium graveolens, assembly GCF_009905375.1. Taxonomy (NCBI): domain Eukaryota; kingdom Viridiplantae; phylum Streptophyta; class Magnoliopsida; order Apiales; family Apiaceae; genus Apium; species Apium graveolens. The sequence goes on from NC_133653.1 coordinate 37,460,280, forward strand.
TTCTTTTGGGTTATTTGCGAACCCTGAATTGGGATGTTTTGAAATCAAAGTGGTTTGACATCAAAATACTCCACGGACTTGATGGTTACGATGAGGGCAGGAATGAACTGGACCCTAAGGGCCAGAGATTGATGGTCCCTTGATTATTAGGCCATAGTTGCCTGGGTACCCCATATGTTGGTTGGGTCTATGCAGTTGGGTATAGATCTGGACTATATCCTGACTGATCAGCAGGTTATAGTGCATATATTGGTTTCTAGTGTCTAGTCTAATTTATTATTGATTGCCATTAAGGGCATTCCTTCTTAATTAGTTTATGATTATAAAATCAAACAAAGATTTGATTCAAAGAGATGAATCAGTGAAACGTTCACTGTTCTTTTACAGAAAAATGTGAATTATGATTAAAGGCCAATGAGGGCCGATGTTTTATTCGCTCAACTATTTTAAATAAATAAAGATGGTTTGAAATCATTTAAAAATTGTTTCCAGAAGTTTCTTTAATCTAATACGTGGAAACAATTTATAATACTTGCTGTGCATTTTTTTCTCACTCTTGCTTTGTGAAACCCTATTTCTTTCAGTATCAAGTAAGGGCTGCAAAAGTGAAGAGATTCCAGCTTAAGGGAATTTGGAAGTGTCAAAGTGATGAATACGAGGTAATTAGTAAAGAGGTAATGGAATTGTATTTTAAAATATTATAATTTTAGATGGTTAGATTCTTGTTTCATACCATAACCTGTGAGCGATCCGGATTAATGAGGGGTTATCTGTATTTTTTTTTAATATACAGGTTTATATTATTTAAAGTTATTTAGTGACACCCAATCTTGACCCCAGATTTGGGGTTGTTACAGTTGGCATCAGAGCCACAAGTTATTGGTCCCTGAAATAAGAATAGGTGGAAATAAGATAGGATTGAAAGGTTATATAAGATAAGGAAGACCCTAAGTATACTCATTTTGAGTTCGAGTTGAGTGTGAATTAAGATTAACAGATTTGATATGGATTAGTAAAATAGGATATTGTTAAGATAAGTGGAAAGCGAATATATTGATGCTATAGTTATATTAAGTTCCCAGATCCTATAGTTGTGAAGAGTCGCCAGCTTGACGGAGAATGGGTAAATTACCCTGCTTTTATGTGGTTTTAAAGAAGAAGGAGATTGATTCGCGTGAGAACTTCGTATAAGAAACGATAGATGAATTTTAGGATGATCCAACTTAGAATTATGTAGTAGGACAAGTTTCAAACTAGAAGTAACGAGATGATTGAAGCTGATGAAGAGCCAATGTTGTGAGTTTGAAGGCACCACTGTGACGAAAAGCTTCTTATCATTTTTCGGGTGCCGCGCAGGGAATGATATCTACCTTATTAGATATACTGAAGATTAACAAGAAGATACGCTGTTATTTATGGATAGAATGTTGAATTGCGTTAACTGGATGCAACTATGACATCAAGCACGATGATGGAAATATCAAAGATAGTACCAGATGCCAGCACGAGAGTTAGAATTACGAATAAAATGGTATGCATCGGTAAATGAAGTTTTTGCCGACTAATGAAGGCGAAATGAACCCAATAAGGGGTAGAAGATATATTGAAGTGGATGGACCCTTAGGTGGTCATTTCTTTAATTAGGTACCTTGTTATGATTAAAGAGAACAACAACCAACTTATATAGTAAAGACGACTAGATGTTCGATTTTCAAAATTCTAAAACAAGTTTTCAAAAAAGACTTTTTTAACAGAATTTCTAAAAGATCTTTACACAAAATAAGTTTTAAAATTTTGGTTGTCAAATCAATACTTGAGTTCTTGTTGTTATAAATATTAAAATTACCCGGAAGAATATTTGATCGAACTCAGTATTGTTAAATTAGAGGGCCAAGTAGACCCGCTAATACGGAGGAGTTTAAAATTTTCTCGAAAGAAGAGTGCAAACCTTGTCGAATAGTATCAACAATCAAATCAACGTGCGGAAACGTTATTTATTCAATTTATGAAATGATTAAAGTTTAAAATGGGTTCGTTGACCCAAAAGAATCTCGAGGATGATTGAAGAAAATGGAGGAATTCTCCAGATGATTGAAGAAGGATAATATTTCTTTCGACGGAGTCGAGGCGTTGCAGGATCAATGGTTACGCTACGCGGCATAGAAGAAATTAGAAATTATGATTATAAATTACGAAAGAACGCGATTATGGTCGAATTACTCATGTATCAAACAGGGAAGCATGACACTAAAAATACCAGACTTGCATGGAAGGGATGAAGCAAGAAGTGATGATGGCAAATCCAACGAGAAGACAATTATGCTTAAATTGTTAAAACATTAAAGGTATTTCCAGAAGATATTCCGAATCTATCATCTGACGTGGATCTGAGATCCGTTACTTGAACGAGCCCTGAAAGCATGCATAAGCGAAACGTAGATGGCAACCAACGGTGTCATTCTTTTCCACGACTGCGTATACTCTTCTTGATTCTTGAATACGTGTGAGCTTCTCTCAGTGATATATGAGACAAGAAGGAAAGAAAATTTATTGTATCTCTTTCAAATTATTTCTCTTCTCAGAATATTTCTTTTTGATCGAGACAAGCAGTGTTATGATGTGACGCTTTGTCGAAATGACGAAGAGTCTGGTGGGACGCCACCTAATCATATGATGTATGCCATATAGTATGAAAGACTGGCCATCTTGATTACAAATATGGTTGTCTCATTCCTATCTAGATCATCATTCATTCTTTCCTCTTCCATTATGACTAATTGATTTATGGATCTTTCCGATTGTTTCCTTGTACTCTAATTCTTTACAAAAGGTTTCCAATCAAAATCTTATACACAAATTCTCTTCTTGTGTAAAGTTTACTCTTTGAGCGTTTTAAAAGAAGTCAAATAACCTCGTGTAGCAGATGGAATTACTTGTTGAGTATAAAGATGATTGCAAGCCAATAAATGGTGAACATTTTCGTGCAATGAAGAATCATTATGCCAATAATGCGGTTGTCACGATGACATCAAATCAGAAGCGGAAATCTGCATACGTGATACGTTTCAAGTATAAGATTTTGGCGTGAATTGGAGTAGTTAGCAAACCGTATGAGGTAAATTAACCGTAGAAATAAGAAAGAAAAGTTGCGTACACTAGACGAGGCAAACGACTGACGGGACAACATAAGTAGATAAAAGAATTCTCAATAATGGCCCAGACAATCGATTAATACATTGTGAAGATGAAGCATACCTCAGTCATGTGAAAGATACTTGTCATGAAGATTCAAGATCGAAGAAATTCTAGTTACAAATAAAATTTGAGCATGTTCTTCAAGGAATTGTTAAGATGTTCAACTCAAGTAAGTAAGTTATGGTAAATTTGACGCTCATAGGTGAGCTAGCGACGAAGGTTCCATATAGAAAGACATAAGTGGAAATGAAGAAATGGGGATCCAATTGCGAAATTTCTTAAGAAGCGACGCTTTGAAATTAAATGAATTATCTCATATTATGATAATGTTGTTTGAAACCATGTGTTGGTAATCCGAAGTTAGACAAGCTAACTAATGAGAAAAAGCATATATTCTTAAGGGCAGAGGATTCGTTGATCAGTTGAAAGATGCAGTATAGGTTCTTAAAAGCATCTATATACAGGTATGAACCGTGGAAAATAAGATTAAAAGATTCTTTTAGAACGGATTTATGAACAGGTATAAGGGATATGAATTGTTAATTAGAGAGCTTGAAAAAAAATGATGAACTAGAAGAATCTTGTAATAAAGTTTTTGAGAAACAGCAAAATAATTTTATATTCACTAGTGAAGTTCCGAGATATTTTGAAGGAATAAATGAAAGGTATGGTTATGTCCCTAATTTGATAAAAAGATGTATGCTATGCTAGTCAGTAGTATAAGTAGATATCAGTATGATATTTTCTGACGTATGGTGAAATGATGAGTTCATGGTGGTGGATTGATTTGGTTGGTTGGTTGTTTGATTCATTGTTGGTGTTGGCTTGAGTCCGACTGGTAGTCCATAATGTAGAGGAGATGCTGCCCAAATTTTTAGAAATACCCTACTTTTAAAGGCAAAAGCATACTTCCGTATGTTATTAATATTCCTGTTGATACTCCAAATGATTGCGATCTCGGTTCTTGAAAAGAGTGGCTGTAGCAAAACTGACTTTATATAATTAGTCTCCGATTTCATTTAGCTAGTCATCGCTTGGTTTGATTGATCAATTAAAAGAGTTAATTGGTTAATTTTACCAACTTATGGTCAGTTAGATGGAAATCGATTCCAATTAGATTAAGTCAAATTCTGATGTGATTTTCAGATCCGAAGTCAAAGCAATGAGAAATTTGGAGGAAGTAAGGACACCAGTAGAATTCAGAAGTTTAGCGGAATTAGCGCAATATTACCGCAAGTGTGTGAGGCTTTAATTGGATAAATATGCCTTGGTAATAGATAAGAGAATTAAAACGTTATTTGCACATACGAGTGAGAAGAATGTTTTCAAGAACTCAAGGGTCAAGATAAGAACCAAGAGAAGGAAGGAAGAGAATGAAGAAGAGAGGTTGAATAAAAGAAGAAATTGGAAACTACGCCAATATGGATGTTGGTAGACAATTAAAGAAATTTTATCATCTGTAATAAAGTGTTATCAAAGGATTTGGAGGTATATCAATATAGAATGACAATGTAACAAGAATTATTCCAAAATACCAGAGAACTCGCGAATACAAGTATTTAATGTATGATATAAGATGATAATGTTAGCATGTGAATTAAAGAGGGAGATGTTTTGATTATGCAAGAAATATGATGTATAGCGGGCATAGACCTCGATAATCTGAAACATATCTTCAATGCGAAGAAGCCAAAGACGTGACAGAGGATAGTTGGAGTTGATGAAAAAATGAAAGTTGTGCGATTAGCGATTATGTGAGTAAGGCTAAGGAAATAGCTGTCAATGGATTTTGATAGTTCTGTTAACAAGAATTCAAATATTTATTAAGAGAAAGCTTCCATTCCAGTATTAGCCACATAATGGCTTATCTAATGATAACTAAATCAGTACAAGTAGAAAGAAGGGATCACTTATGTTAAGAAGAGATGATGAGTCATGAGAATGGAGAACTTGACTAGAAAGGAAAGTGGAATCAAAAGGATGATAAAGAAATTTTATAAGACTGTCTAGGATTTAAGAAAGTTATGAACATCAGGGTGCCAGAGCTAATGTAAGGCATGGAGTGAGACGCCTATATTTGGAGATAGAAAATTCATTTTAAGACTGCGATTAAATATGGAAATTTAAACGAAGACATTGATTAACATGGCATAAAACTGGAAATAGAATGACATATAAGTAAATGTCATATTTATTGAAGAATCAAAGCCAACATCAGAGGGTGAACCTATTATCGTAACTGTTTTATAAATGAATATAGCTCGTTAAGGGGCATTATAGTAGAATCACTTAAAAACCAGAGATGAAGCAAGTGTTATTTAAATTATTAAGGATAGGTTAACTAAACCGCTATCAGATTCAAGTATGGATGGGAATTGATCGATATTTTTACTTAATCTAATATTGGTGGACAGCAGTAAAGTGAAGAATTTGATGAAACATTTGTAAATTGAGATAGGGAATACATCCCAGGAATATAATTAAGTACTGAGGGCTAAAAGAAATATCTAGTGACTCGACATGAAGGGAAAATGGGGGAAAGCATCAATTGAATAATTATTGATAGGTTATCCCAAACCTAGTCATTCTCTTTTATTAATAAACAACTTGTCCAATAAGTGGGTTAGTTGCTGCTTGAAGAAATGGTGATACAGGACATAGATGTCAAAGAAGATTTTCTGATAATATGACATAAAGAAAAGAGTAGATGTTATATGTGCCTAGACGTCAAGGGAGAGCATTGCAGTTAGTTTCGTATGAGAACTCCTTGGAACCAAAATAAATGATAATTGGGGTTAAAATATGCGGGTGATACCTCCAGGTTAGTAAATCTCTCTACTCGATTGTGATTTAAGGGAAGTAAGGTATCATGATACATTTGTGCGTCAATCATATTCAGTCAAGATTTTCTCGTTGATTCTTAATTCTGAAGTAATTTCGAGAATGTTAGAAATCGAATACGTCAGAGTTCCAGTATACCATTCGCAGATGGACAAGAAGATTAAGAGAACGATCAAAGAACCTTGAATGCAATTGGAAGCGATTACGAACTAAGTTAACTGAACAAAGAAACATGTGGGAATGAGATTCAACAATCAGTAAGTATTGGAAACATTCATGAGCACGACTTACTAGAATTAGAAGGAAAAGAGAATTAATATGTGTTATGCTGGTCCCTTTGAGACAGTAAAATAGGCGGGACAAGTAGAATTGAGTTAACTTCACCGCCACCCGTATAGCAGATTCATAGGGTGTTTATATGTGTATACTCAGGAAGAGTAATTTAGCTCCACTATATATAGAAGATAGAGATTTGAGTTGAGTTATACGAGCAACAAATAGAATATAAGGTTAGCGAGAGGCTGTTGAAGAATGATTGATATTATACGTTAAAGTTATGAAAAGTTGTAAGGTTGAAAGATTCACCTGAGAAAATGAAAATGAGATACTTGAAAAGTATCAGTATTTATTCCTTAGTGTGATTCTGAGGAAAGAATCCTTTTAAGGGGGGAAGGATGTAATATCCGGGACATAGCGTCTAATTATTTTTATCAATAAATGATTATTATGTGATTATTATGTGAATTTTTGGTGAATTATCTGATGATTGATAATAATATTTGGATGTTTGTATACAATAAAATGTGAGTATGTTAATATGCCCAGAATAAAATATAGAAAATTAAGATATTAATTTGGTAATTTTTGGAGTGTTATATGATTTTATAATGATTTATGAAATTATTAATGATTTTCTGACTAATTACAAAAATGTTTTATAAAGCCGGGAATCATCCAACTTCAACCGTTTTTACAATCCGAACTCTTCCGAAAACTCCTTTCTAACCTAATCTGGTAATTCCGAATATTTTCCGTGTTTTGACTTTTTCAATCCGGATTACGGTTTGACCCGTACGCGTCCCGGCGTACAATTTTTAGATACGATAATCATTTCGATATATCAACAAAACCCGTATTCTCAAAAGACGGGGTAATATTACATTATTTTCGTATAAAGTGTTTTATAAAAAGCCCGGTTTGGATAATTATCCAATATGGGTATCAAATCAGATCGTTTTTGTAGTTGCTTAGCGGCTAAGTAACAAATTTATCGATCCAATACGATCCAAAACGAACCAATATTCCATAAATATAAATAGCCTTTTTATTATTTCATTTTATTCGTATAATCATAATCGATCATTAAAAATATCGAATTTACAGAGGAAAAACCCTAAAAACGTTATGTTCTTGAAAATCAAACGCACGAACGAAGGCGTTATCGAACTCCGATTCGCGCGTGCAATATATCAAATCGAAGCTCTCGAAAAATTCTTTCTGAATCAACAACTATTTTGGTGCAAAAATCAAGGTATTTTTTTATTTGATTATTTTATTTCGAATTAATTAAAAATTAAATTATAAAAATTTGTTCTTGATGTTGTTGATATGATTTGATGATTTCATCTTGTAGATAATCTTTTTCTGGTCAATTTGGTATATTATACTTCAAAAATAGAGTTCAATAACATATAGTAAGTGAGGTTTAATTTTCTGAAAATTCAAAATTATGGTTCTTAGTGTTCTTGAGTTAAAATTTGGGGCTTTTTGATTTAAGGGTTATTGATAAATTCTGATGCTTAGAATAGCTTTTGGATGTAATTTGCAATCGAATTGTATAATGATTTGAATCAAACGATTCCTGGAACTATATAGTCGAGTTTTCAAGTTTTTGAAAATTTTGATTCGTATTTTCGGTTTGATTGTTTGTTCTTTGATATTAAGGATGATTGTATCAGATTGTAAATAAGTAGAGCTGCGTTTTGAGATATATATCAGCTAATTTGGTTTGGATTCGATCGAAGCCGGTTTTTTGCCGGATTCCGGCTGAAACCCGTCGGGGAAGACGATGTAATCGTCGTTCGGGGAAATTGTGGCATGTTCTAGATTTCTGGGACGATTTGGAGTCAAAAACCGGTATCGATTGCAATGTTTAACCCTGAATTTGGGATGTGGTTTGTTACCGGAATGGAGGTCCGATGGCCGGACATTGTTGCCGGAATTTGAAGCTTTCCAGTGACGTGACCCGAATCTGTTCTTCGCTGACCCGCGTGACCCGGATTTTTGACCCGGGTTTGATCCCCAAAACCCCAATTCCCTTTCCTCAAATCTGATTCTAGATTTTCCGATTAAAAATGAATCAAAAATCTTATTCTAATTCTAAAAATTGTTTATAAATTCAAAATGAATTTAGTTAATTATTTTAAATAATTAACTAATTTTTTTTAAATCCATAAAATTATTTTCTTTATTATTTTCAAAAATCTAAATTTGATTTAATTATTTACAATTTATATTAGTTAATTATTTATGGATTTAATTAATTAATTAGTTTATTTAATTAATTAATTAATTTTATAAATAGTTAAATAAAATGTAATTACTTATAATTAAGCCAAATAATTATTTCAAAATCATTTTGAGCCTTTAAAATTATATGAAGGTATTTAAAATTCAATTAATATTATTATTAATTGAATTATTCTTACTTTATTCATAATAAATGAATCGTTCGTCCGTTTAATACGAAACGAACGCCTATAGACTCAGAAAAATATTATGCTTCTATTAAAAATATTTTCGAGACCTAAAATCTTTAGTATCAAAAGGGTGTTTGCTTTATGAATCATTCTAAGTCGGTTATTGATCGATAAAATATTCTTTTGACCCGAATTCAATTCTAAACGTATTGAGACCTATCTTTTGACGATTCAACTTATGTGCTACATAAATTATGTGATTATGTGTTATATGAATAATATAATTATATGCCTTATGTGTATGTGTATGTGTTATGTGGATAACGAGTTAACGTGTCTTTTAAAACGTTATCTGATTAAAGATGATCCTTATCTGTTATTATCGGGCGGGTAGACGATAAAGATAGACGTATAGACTAGACAATTATATATTTTCAGTTAATTGAATGGTATCTTTTATGATAGATACACATAGTGCGAGGCATTCAAAGACAAACAGAGACTGTAAAAGTAAAGCCTGATTTCGTATAGTAATGTAACGAGTGGATTCAGAATAGAGATTAACCTGAAATGGTGAATGATAGGAAAGGTCTAGTGGTCTGTCAATGAAAATGCAGATGCATCAGGACTGAGTGATATGGCAGATAGTTAAAGATCAGAGGTTTATCAATTGAGGCAAGTATTCCTAACCTTTCTTCTAAAAAACTGCAAATATTTCTTCGTTCCTATTCTAAGTTCAGAATAGTTAAATGTTTTAATATTTCGCTGTAATTACTCTTATTTATGCAAGTGCCTTTTGATCTTGTTCCTTGATTATCGATTGATCTCTTGAGCAAATACCCATTCTTTCGGGTTATTTGTGAACCCTGAATTGGGATGTTTTGAAATCAAAGTGATTTGACATCAAAATACTCCACGGACTTGATGGTTACGATGAGGGCCAGGAATGAATTGGACCCTAAGGGCGAGAGATGGCTGGTCCCTTGATTATTAGGCCATAGTTTCCTGGGTACCCCATATGTTGGTTGGGTCTATGCAGTTGGGTATAGATCCGTACTATATCCTGACTGATCAGCAGGTTATACTGCATATGTTGGTTTCTAGTGTCCAGTCTAATTTATTGTTGATCGCAAATAACGGCATTTATTCTTGAATAGTTTATGTGTTATGTATTATCCCGTATTTTTAGAATTATTATAATTATTATTTGAATATATATATATGTGCTTTTATGATTTAGAAGGATCAAAATGGTGGAGATTTTAATTTCTGTTTGACGAGTTGGTGTTATTATATGGTAATGTGTTAATTGTTAAGTGTTATATCGATCCTTGTTAATTTATGAAAAATATTTACTTAAATATATTATTTTTAAATGTTATTTGAAAGCCGATCTTATTGGTATCGGTAAATTGAAATTGTTTTGTAATATTCGGAAAATATCGTGCAATTATTTTTATCAATAAATAATTTTTATGTGATTATTATGGGAATTTTGGTGAATTATATGATGATTGATATTTATATTTGGGGTGTTTATATGTGATAAAGTGTAAGTATTTTAATTTTTAATATGTCCAGAATAAAGTATAGATAATTATGGTATTTTCTTATAATTTTTGGATTGTTATATGATTTTACAAGGATTTATAGATGTAATAATTATTTTCTGAATAATTATAAGACTGTTTTATAAAGCCGGGAATCATCCAACTCCCACCGTTTTTGCATTTTTATAACCCGAAACTCTTTTTAAAACTCCTCCCTAACCTAATCTGGTAATTTCGGACATTTTCCGTGTTTTAACTTTTTCGATCCGGATTACGGTTTGACATGTACGCGTCTCAGAGCCAAATTTTCGATAGATAAACGTTTTGATGAATCAACAAAACTCGTATTTTCGAAAGGCGGGATAGTATTACATTATTTTCGTATAAAGTATTTTATAAGAAGCCCAGTTTTGATAATTATCCAAATCTGGTACTAAATTGTATCGTTTTTATAGAACTTAGCGGCTAAGTAATCTATTTTTGGACCGATATATAAGTGTAAATTCAGTATTAAATTCCAGAATGTTTCAAAAATCATGAAACTTATATTTTTAGTATTTGAATATTTCGAGAATTTTAAAATTATTTCGAAAATTTTTCGGGTTATATTTACCCGCACGTTTGTTCGTTAAATTATAAAATGCGAATATGACGGGCGATTTATAAATATTTTAAAAATTATGAAAAATTTATTTTTTTAGTTTTTAAATATTCCGAGAATTTTAGAAATATTTCGGTTTCATAAAAATTATCGGACCGGGCCCCTATCGGGGCGTCAAAACCCATAAAAATCAGACTTTTATTTTTATAAAATCGTGGGACTTCCAAATATTTTATATTGTTGCATTTTTGAATTATTCGTAATTTTTTGGGGAATTTTCATGCAAATTTTATATTTATTTGATTAAATATTATTACCCGCTATTTATTAATTTTGGGCTAATTTTAATTATATTGTATTGATTTTTAGTTAAAAGAAAAAAAAACAAAACAAATAAAATAAAATAAACAAAACAAAAAAAAGAAACAAATAAAAAGAAACGTGACTCCCACGCCACCAACCCCCACCCCACCTGCCCCCTTACCCGCGTTAACCCCCTCCATTAGTTTTGTTTACAGAGATTACTCCCTCTTCTCTCCGTCTCTTCTCTCTACCGTATATTTATATACTTTTAATTTTTAAAAATCCATATCTTCTCAACCGTGCGTCCAAATTATAATTATTATATATATAAACGATCAGCGCTTCGATACCTACACATAGGTATATATATTACAATGTTTTGAGAAGAAAATTTACGGAACTTATTTTCCGTTTTAATTTATTTTCGGAGCGTAGAAAAAGAGTTTGGAGGCGGTGATTACTCCACATGGCATTTCAGCGTGTGTACGTCTATGACTATTAATTTCGGATTTTTTCTGGAGATATTTTTCGGACATCAAATATACACTTCGGGGTGATCAGAATTTATTTTTGGTAACGATTTCGAAATTCCGCCTTCGTTTTTGTGTATATTATAGCATGTTAATGTTTATATATTTATTTCATAATTTTCAGAATTTGTTGTAGAAGTCACTTTTGCCCGTGTTTTTCGTTTCTGGTATGTTTGTATGTGCAGATTTAAATTATTGTGTGTTTTAAATTTATTAATTTTATTAGAATATAGTTGGATTGTATTGTTTGGGATTGATTTTGAGGGGTATAACCCCGGGAAAAGTCTGTTTTACAAAGACGTTATTTCGAAATTTTTTCTAAAATATTTATTTCAATTTCAAATTATTATCTTTTATGATTTTCGAAAATCATAATTTGATTCAATTATTTATAATTTGTTGTAATTTATTCTTATTTTATTCATAATAAATAGACCATTTATCTGTTTAATACGAAACGAACGTGTATGCACTCAGAAAAATATTCCGCTTCCAATTAAAATAATTTGAAGACCTAATTTATTTTGTATTGAAAGAGCGTTTGATTTGCGAATCATTCTGAGTCGATTATTGACCGATAAATCATATTTTTGACCCGATTTCAGTTTTAAACGTACCGAGTCGAATGTTTTGACGAACCGAGTCCTATGCTATATGAATTATATGATACGTGAGTTATGTGTTTACGTGCTATGTGAATTACGTGCTTGCGTTGGTCAAGAGTTTTGTGTTTGACTGTTTTCTTTATGTGTGGGCTATCGTATGGGTAGACGATAGGGTTTTGACGCGCAGTTCGTCGAGTAATTATCGTTTAGACGATTAAAATGTTATTTTCCCATTTTAGATACGAGTCTTTCAAGACGATCAGGACCAGATGGAAAGGATGAAGACTAGAGTTGAATAAGTATGGAATATTGGGTTGCAGCACTACATGAGCAACATATTAGAGATTTAGCGAAGTAAAAGACGGTGAGGCCTTGAGATGACAAACTGAGATAATTGCATTTTTACGAGTATGACTAACTGCTAAAAACCCAAAGACAAGTATTTCTATCATCACTTATTGTTCAAGTGATATATATTTTGAATCCTATTATGCAAATATTGCTTTCCCTATTCTCAGTTCTGAATAGATAAATGTTTTACATATCGCTGAATTAAAATACTTATCATGCAAGTACCTCTGCTATTCTATGTTCAGAATAGTTCAATGTTTTACTAATCAAATTACTGGATTTATAAATGTTTTGGATTTTGAGAAAGATGATTTTGTTGCAAGTATTCCTGCCCAAGTGAATGGGGGAATAAAATTATTTAGGGTGTCGATTGATTCAACTCCTTTTCAATAAAATGTTTTGAGATTGGATGGTTATTGGTTGCGTAAGAGGCCGAGGCACCGGTCCAGCGTGAGCTATTATACGGAAGTGTAATATCTTACAAGGCAAATATATGCCTTTTCTTGGTGCCCCATAGGTACCGTATGGCTGCGGGATACGGGTAGTACCTATATTTACGGTATGGTTGCGGGATAGCGGTGCTGTTTCGTGACTGATCATTAGGAACAACATAGTGCGTAATTGGTTCCAATCTAAAATGTGGTTTCTAAATCGATAATCATTGAATAAATGATTTATCAACTGTTTCTGTTTGAATAAAAGTTAAAACACAATTTTGATCCAGTTTCTACTTGATGTGGATATTTAGGTTGTTGTTAAATATCAAAGGTGGTATTAGTATAGATGATTGATGTTGATTTCAGTATGGGATGTTGTGGGTATCAAAGTTCATATTGATATCTAATTTGATATAACGACAAAATAAGTATTAATATCAAGAATTCGGTTTTGAATAAAGTTAATGATTCAATCCATAATCATTTCTTCTTGTTATTGTTGTTTACGATATTTCCGTAAACACTGTTTTACGAGTTTTATTCTCGTCAAGATTTGAAGTATTGTTGAAGCATTTCGTTCGAAAATATCAAAAAGAGTTTTGAATACAGTGAGAAACAATTATCCGATTCATTAATAAATTTTCAGTTTCAGCAATTATGATTTTAAATGTTCTGCGACATTGCAGATGTCGGTTTAACATCAAAACGACCATATATATATATTACAATGATCTTGCTGAGCATTTCTTTCGCACATACTTGCCTGTTTTCAAAATTAACCTCCAGTGAGGATTAGCTTGCGCTGTTTAGCCACGTAATTCGAGGAAGCAAAGAGGAAGCTTTTGGAAGGTGGTTGGTCCAGGGTTTGCGGACTAGTGTAAGTTCTATTATATAAAGTTGTTTATATTCTATTATATTATAGTTGTGTATTGTATAGTTGGGCCTAGTATACTTCTTTTGGAAGTTATACTAGTGGGTTAGTATTAAGTTGGAATTTATTGAAAAGAGTTTTAAAAGAAAAGCAAAAATTTATTTGTGGAATTTGGATTTCTTGTTTCTAGAACTGTAACCTTAAAAGATCTTGGATTAGTTTGGGGTCATTTATGCTAAATATCTTCCGCTAGCATTTGTTTATTAATTAAACAGGTTGATTTGGATTGAGGTTTCAGAGTGACGACCAAATCCTCTGACCACGGGTTTGGGGGCGTTACAGGTTGGTATCAGAGCTGAGGTTATAGTAAACTAGAAACGAGAGTGTGTAGGAGTGTGTATAGCTATGTGAGGACGCTTGAGCTCATATCGATTTCCTGTTGGACTATTGGATATAGTACCAACGAGTAAGTTAAGATAGATGCATTCGTTTGAGATGGTTGTGTTCAGCTGGATGGAACTCCGGGAAGCTGCAACCTTCTATTGTGGAATCTTCCGAGACTATGATTCGACGACGGAGATTATCGATATCCTTGGAACATGAAGAAGTATCTAGAAGTAGGTGACAATTCAACAGAAGAGTTCAAATAGAAAATAAATATTAAGATCTTGGCAATACCTTCTCTTTCTATAATTTCTTTTAACATCTCTCAAAAAGAGATATATGTTAGATAATATATTCCCTAACACTCATTTGCAATCATATCTGTGTTTTAAATATGCCAAAGGCTGTCATGAAGCCTATTTTTTAGGTTTTGATAGCTTTGCCAAGTTATGATAATTTAACTTCCACTTTTCTTATATGGCGGATAGTTTATTTGTGATGTGACACCACTTGCTCATTTGGTGCCAGAATTTTGTTCTCTGGATTTCATTTCCTTCGGAAATATCAGCTTTAAAATCTTTTTAGTTTTATTAATTTGATTTTGGATTCCTTTGATATTCTTTTATTCTGACTGAGATGAACAACCCTAACTATAGGGGACACAAGGTATACCTGTCTGTGTGATAGGAGTTTGATGGGACGCCATCACTTGTGTGTGTTGTGACTACAAGAAGGTTAACAACCTTTAGTAGTGTTTTAATTTGGACATGCAATACCAAGTTCATCTGATCATATTGATCTCTCATTTATTCTTTCACTTCAACAATACTTTCTCGAAAAAATTCAAATTTGGTAATCACAATCGTGGGACACCCATTATGATATAAAATTCTTTTCTCTTTGAAATTCCATGATTTTTATTATTTCAAATATTCGAAGGTATGCCAATTAAGTTGGGCCGAATTATCTTGGTCAAGTCAAAGTAAGGCTATGTGATGGGATTACCAATAGCGATAGTAGATTGCAATGCGATTAAAATATCAGTGACGTATAACGAAGTCAATTTGTTTCTTTATTTCTTTCTCTATTTATCTATATCTCTCTTTCGTTCTTTTTCTTTTCATCTTTCTCTCGATTCTTCTTCCTCTCTATCAGTAGAAGTGATTCAATTGAGGAATTGGTCAAAAGGTATGTGGAAGGAACAATAGTGCGGAGTGAAGTACACGTGATAACTGTGTGGTATAAGGAATTGCAGTATTATTGGAAATTTTGAGAAAAGTTACATATGCAAGATTGGAAAGTTGGTAATAAGACCCTTAGCGCTCTCTCTTGCTGATTCCGAGGACAGAATCCTTATAAGGGGGTAGATTGTAATATCCCGTATTTTTAGAATTATTATAATTATTATTTGAATATATATATATGTGCTTTTATGATTTAGAAGGAATAAAATGATGGATATTTTATTCTTGTTTGACGAGTTGGTGTTAATATATGGTAATGTGTTAATTGTTAAGTGTTATATCGATCCTTGTTAATTTCTGAAAATATTTACTTAAATATATTATTTTCAAAAGTTATTTGAAAGCCGATCTTATTGGTATCGGTAAATTAAAATTGTTTTGTAATATTCGGGAAATATTGTGCAATTATTTTTATCAATAAATAATTTTTATGTGATTATTATGGGAATTTTGGTGAATTATCTGATGATTGATATTTATATTTGGGGTGTTTATACGTGATAAAGTGTAAGTATTTTAATTTTTAATATGTCCAGAATAAAGTATAGATAATTATGGTATTTTCTGGTAATTTTTGGATTGTTATATGATTTTATAAGGATTTATAGATGTAATAATTATTTTCTGAATAATTATAAGACTGTTTTATAAAGCCAATAATCGTCCAACTCCAACCGTTTTTGCGTTTTTATAACCCAAAACTCTTCTGAAAATTGCTTCCTAACCTAATCTGGTAATTCCGGACACTTCCGTGTTTTAACTTTTTCGATCCGGATTACAGTTTGACTCGTACGCGTCCCGGCGCAAAATTTTCGATACAATAAACGTTTTGATGAATCAACAAAAGCGGTAATTTCGAAAGGCGGGATAGTATTACATTATTTTCCTATAAAATATTTTATAAGAAGCCCAGTTTTGATAATTATCCAAATCTGGTACTAAATTGTATCGTTTTTATAGTTACTTAGCGGCTAAGTAATCTATTTTTGGATCCGATATATAAGTGTAAATTCAGTATTAAATTCCAGAATGTTTCAAAAATCATGAAACTTATATTTTTAGTATTTGAATATTTCGAGAATTTTAAAAATATTTCGGAAATTTTTCGGGTTATATTTACCCGCACGTTTGTTCGTTAAATCGTAAAATGCGGATATGACGCGCGATTTATAAATATTTTAAAAATTATGAAAATTTTATTTTTTTTAGTTTTTAAATTTTCCGAGAGTTTAAAAAATATTTCGGTTTCATAAAAATTATTGGACCGGGCCCCTATCGGGACGTCAAAACCCACAAAAATCAGACTTTTATTTTTATAAAATCGTGGGACTTCCAAATATTTTATATTGTTGCATTTTTGAAATATTCATAATTTTTGGGGAGTTTTCATACAAATTTTATATTTATTTGATTAAATATTATTACCCGCTATTTATTAATTTTGGGCTAATTTTAATTATGTTGTATTGATTTTTAGTTAAAAAAAAAAACGGACCCCCACGCCACCAACTCCCACCCCACCTGCGCCCCTTACCCGCGTTAACCCCCCCTTTGGTTTTGTTTACAGAGATTACACCCTCTTCTCTCCGTCTCTCCTCTCTGCCGTATATTTATATAATTTTAATTTTCAAAAATTCATAACCTCTCAACCGTCCGTCCAAATTTCAATTATTATATATATAAATGATCAGCGCTTCGATACTTACACATAGGTATATATATTACAAGGTTTTGAGAAAAAAAATTGTAGAGCATATTTTACGTTTTAATTTATTTTCAGGGCGTAGAAAAAGAGTTTGGAGGCGGTGATTACTCCACATGACATTTCAGCGTGTGTACGTCTATGACTATTAATTTCAGATTTTTCTGGAGATATTTTCCGGACATCAAATATTCACTTCGGGGTGATCAGAATTTATTTTTGGTAACAATTTCGAAATTCCGCCTTCGTATTTGTGTATATTATAGCATGTTGGTGTTTATATATTTATTTCAGAATTTTCAGAATTTGTTGTAGAAGTCACTTTTGGCCGTGTTTTTCATTTCTGGTATGTTTATATGTGTCGATATAAATTACTGTGTCTTTTAAATTTATTAATTTTATTAGAATATAGTTGGATTGTATTGTTTGGGATTGATTTTGAGGGATAAGACCCCGGAAAAAGTCCGTTTTACAAAGACGTTATTTCGAATTTTTTTTTTAAATATTTATTTCAATTTCAAATTATTATTTTTTATTATTTTCAAAAATCATAATTTGATTCAATTATTTATAATTTTTTTTGATTTATTCTTATTTTATTCATAATAAATAGACCGTTTATCTGTTTAATACGAAACGAACACGTATAGACTCAGAAAAATATTCCGCTTCCAATAAAAATAATTTCAAGACCTAATTTATTTTGTATTGAAAGAGAGTTTGTTTTGCGAATCATTCTAAATCGATTATTGATCGATAAATCATATTTTTGACCCGATTTCAGTTTTAAACGTACAGAGTCGAATGTTTTGACGAACCGAGTCATATGCTATATGAATTATGTGTTACGTGAGTTATTTGTTTACGTGCTATGTGAATCACGTGCTTGCGTGGGTCAAGAGTTTTGTGTTTTACTATTTTCTTTATGTGTGGGCTATCGTATGGGTAGACGATAGGGTTTTGACGCGCAGTTCGTCGAGTAATTATCGTTTAGACGATTAAAATGTTATTTTCCAATTTTAGATACGAGTCTTTCAAGACGATCAGGACCAGATGGAATGGATGAAAACTAGAGTTGAATAAGTATGGAATATTGGGTTGCAGCACTGCATGAACAACATATTAGAGATTTAGTGAAGTAAAGGACGGTGAGGCCTTGAGATGACAGACTGAGATAATTGCATTTTTACGAGTGTGACTAACTGCTAAAAACCCAAAGGCAAGTATTTCTATCATCACTTATTGTTCAAGTGATATATATTTTGAATCCCATTATGCAAATATTGTTTTCCCTATTCTCAGTTCAGAATAGATAAATATTTTACATATCGCTGAATTAAAATACTTATCATGCAAGTACCTCTGTTATTCTATGTTCAGAATAGTTAAATGTTTTACTAATCAAATTACTGGATTTATAAATGTTTTGGATTTTGAGAAAGATGATTTTGTTGCAAGTATTCATGCCCAAGTGGGTGTCGATTGATTCGGCTCCTTTTCAATAAAATGTTTTGAGATTGGATGGTTATTGGTTGCATAAGAGGCCGAGGTACCGGTCCAGCGTGAGCTATTATACGGAAGTGTTATATCTTACAAGGCAAATATATGCCTTTTCTTGGCGCCCCATAGGTACCGTATGGCTGCGGGATATGGGTAGTACCTATATTTACGATATGGTTGCGGGATAATGATGTTGTTTCGTGACTGATCATCAGGAACAACATAGTGCATAATTGGTTCCAATCTAAAATGTGGTTTCTAAATTATTTCGATAATCATTGAATACATGATTTATCAACTATTTCTGTTGAATAAAAGTTGAAACGCAATTTTGATTCAGTTTCTACTTGATGTGGATATTTAGGTTGTTGTTAAATATCAAAGGTGGTATTAGTATAGATGATTGATGTTGACTTCAGTATGGGATGTTGTTAGCATCAAAGTTCATATTGATATCTAATTTGATATGACGACAAAATAAGTATTAATATCAATAATTCGGTTTTGAATAAAGTTTATGATTCAATCCATAATCATTTCTTCTTGTTATTGTTGTTTACGATATTTCCGTAAATATTATTTTACGAGTTTTATTCTTGTCAAGATTTATAGTATTGCTGAAGCATTTTGCTCGAAAATATCCAGAAAATTTTTGAATACAGTGAGAAACAATTATCCGATTCGTTAATAAATTTTCTGTTTTAGCAATTATGATTTTAAATGTTCTGCACCATTGCAGATGCCGGTTTAACATCAAAACGACTATATATATATTATAATGATCTTACTGAGCATTTCTTTCGCTCATACTTGCCTGTTTTCAAATTTAACCTCCAGTGAGGATAAGCTTGCGCTGTTTAGCCGCGTAATTCGAGGAAGCAAAGAGGAAGCTTTTGGAAGATGGTTGGTCCAGAGTTTGCGGACTAGTGTAAGTTCTATTATATAAAGTTGTTTATATTATATTATATTATAGTTGTGTATTGTATAGTTGGGGCTAGTATACTTCTTTTCGAAGTTATACTAATGGGTTAGTATTGAGTTGGAATTTATTGAAAAGAGTTTTAAAAGAAAGTGAAAAATTTATTTGTGGAATTTGGATGTCTTGTTTCTAGAATTGTAACCTTAAAAGATCTTGGATTAGTTTGGGGTCATTTCTGCAAAATATCTTCCGTTGGCATTTGTTTATTGAATAAACAGGTTGATTTGGATTAAGGTTTCATAGTGACGACCAAATCCTCTCACCCCGGATTTGGGGGTGTTACATGTTAGGTCACACAACACTATAGAAGGGGGTTGAATATAGTGTTTATACAATCAAATCGATTTCAAAACAAGTATGTAACAAAGATCAAGTATATTCAAATAAACTCTATTACAATAGAACTGTTGTTCTCTCTCAGTGATGAACAATATCACTAAGAGCTGCTAGGTTACAATGTATAATCTTCTCGATAATGATAACATATCTAGTGTAAACCCTGAGCTGTATTTATATAGTACACAGTTACAAGATATCTTCTAATTGATATGGAATATAATTCTGTCTCCTAAAATATATCAATCAGATATCTTCTACAAGTCTTCTAGTCTTCTAACTCTTCATGCATATCTTCTTTTATTTTAGTCCAGATCTTCTCCTGTAAATCAGCCACATTCCTTATCTGAAGTCTTCCCACACTTAAGTCCTGATATATATCTTCTGACACCTTAAGTTCTGATATGAAGTTCTGACTTCAGTAAGTTCTGATATGTCCTATTGTTAAGTTCTGAAAACTAAACACAAATCAGATTAGACATGACATCACAAATTGTTATTCCTAATGAACTAACAATGAGATTTACAGAAGGGGGGTTGAATGTAAATCTCAAAACTTTTTCAAGTTTTGAGCAGTTTCAAAGGCTATGTGTTTAAGATAAACAAGTGTAAGAATTGCTTTAAGCTAATACAGACAGATATATATTCAAACACTAATGTAAAGAACATAACAGACCTTAAAAACTTTTCTGGTGGATTGTTGTTCCACCAGAGATGGTATTTCAGAAAATCTGTAATTCAAGAAGTTGATCACAGCTGCGTCCTAGTACAAACTAGATAATTTTTCTCTCAAGATTTTTCCAAACAGCTCTGGAAAAATTCTCTTCTAATTACTAGCTGCTACTTGGTTTATATATCACCAAGTTTACAAGTGAAGACAAAGATAAAAAGTACAATAATAAAATAAGTTCTCCACTTGTTTCTACTCCATTTTACTCCAGTGCATTGTTGACTATTGCCTCTTTATGCTAGAGTAGAACGGCTGCTTTTTCTGATGTTCCTGAATTAGGCTACCACATCTCAGTTGTCTCTGTCAACCCATGTGCCTCTGTTTGTAGGTACAACTACCACTTGTCAACTGCTATTTAACAGAACATCCGTTGAAGCCTTCATCCGTTGATGGCTTTATCCGTTGATGTGTTAGCAGTTAAAGCTCTATCTGTTGATGCACTCATCCGTTGAAGGATGTTATCCGTTGAAGCTTTAGAGACATTCGTTGAAGCTTTGTTTCTCATCCGTTGAAGGTCTTTAAGTTATCCGTTGACACCATTTCATTTATACAAGATTACAAGGCATGAAATATTTACAATTGGCCTTCTTATCTGCATATCCTCTAGTAGTCAACATGACTTATAATTTCCCTCAACATTTAAGAATTATATCTCAAATTCAGAGACTGAAATGTGCTACAACACTAGACTTATTTCTAAGTAAAGCTACACCATCAACGGATAGCCAAAATGGTCTTATCCGTTGAGGCTACAAACACTAGATTTCTAATTAAGTGTTTTGTTAAACATATCATCAAACTAATGCACATATATTCCTAACAATCTCCCCCTATTTATGTCTATAAGAATTGTAGACATAAATTCAAGGTTAACTTGATGATAACAAAACACTTAACAAATATATGAACTGAAACTAAGTAGAAATTTAAAAGTGTTGCAAAAGTGTATGTACTAGAAGGTAATTGAAGATTTACAGTATTTCCAAGGGTGCTCCTCTAGCCTGAGCAAATCATCTTTTTCTTCTTTGTTCCCTGGTTTTCTTTCCTAGCCCTTTGTCATTTTCCTCAATTTGGAGTTGGAGTTGTCTGAAGAATTCAGCTTCATCTTCATCACTGATATCCAACTTAGATTGCATTTCTTTGAGAGTTTCATTGCTGGCAATCTTGAGTTGGTCTTCAAGTCTGAAAAATCTTCTGACTCCTTTATCATCTCTGAATTCCATCAACCAATGAGGTGATTTGTGAATTGTAGTTCCCCTTTCTTGAATGAGTAAGGTTCTGGGCAAAGCATTGGGCTCCCTCCAAGTTTTCCTTATGTTGGCAATCTTGTTCAGAATTTCAGTCTTGGCAGTCCTGGTAAAGCCAGAATCCTTTTGTATGGCTGAAAAGACTCTAATCAAGGTAGTGTAGCCTTCATTCAGAATCCTGTAGAGAGGCCATGTTCTTTCCCCAGCTCCTTTGTATCTGAACACCAATCTCTCTGGTAGCTGTCTGTAGGCAGCAATTCCCCTTACATCCTCCAGCTCATCCAGATAGAGTTCAATGTCTGAAATTTCTTTTATGTCACAGATGTGAACATAATCATCTTTAGAAATGGGTGGCTTAGGGTTAGGTTTATGTTTTTGAGTGAATTTCTTAGAGTTTAGGGGAGGTGTAGATTTGGATTTTCTTTTCTGTTTCTTTGGTAGTGGAAGAGTGGTTAAAAAGGTAGGCAAATTGATGGTGTCCCAATCAATAGGTTCCTCTTTTGGGATGATTGGTTCACCATGGATGTTTATAGTGGGATCAGCAACAAAGGGTTCAGGTATGGAAGGTAGAGATTTAGTTTCTTCAGTGTTGCCTTCACTCCTTCTATGTGCCTTGGCCTTTCTTCTGTTTCCCTTCTGCCATTCCTCTTTTTCCTCCATACTTTCACCAAATATACTCCCAAAAACCTCATCTAAGTTTGCAATCTTGTCTTCACCCCTGACTTCAATTCCTTTCTCATTTTCAACTAGACTTGACTTTAGCTTTTGTTCAAGCTTTGCTTGTGCTCTTTTGTCAGCCTTGAGTTTTTCAGCTTCTTTCTTTAACCTTTTGGTTTATTCCCTCTTGGCTATTGAGAATTTGGGATGTCCTTGCATCACACATATGCTCTTTCCCTCTCTAAAGATAATAGCCATGTTTCTCCTTACTGCCTCATCCATGGTCTCCTTGTGTTTTATGATGCTAGCACCCAAAACTTTGTCTTCATCAGGCTTTGGAAGAGGAAAGTCCATTTCTTCCATTTGAGCAAAGTCTAGAGGGTTCTTTGTGGAGTCCTTGCTGGATCTAGTGTTGGGCTTGAGAACCATAGGTTTTAGATTCTTGAAAGAAGTCTCTCCAACCTTATTTCTCCTTTCTGGCTTGTGCTCCATATTGATTGGTTCAACATTTGTGCTATGTTTCACCGATATTGATTTATCTTGTGTAGAGCCAAACAACTGTTGCATCCTTTCATCAATTCTCCTCCTTGGCTCTTTCACTTGAATTTCAGCTGCTGCTAGCTGGATTAAATCAATTCCAGCAGGCTTTCCTTTGATTTGAATGATTGGAGAAGTAGTGATGGCAGGAACTAGCACTTTAGATATTTGGATTTTTGTAGATGGCTCTCCTTCCCCTTCCCTTTTACTCTCCCCCTTTTTGTTATCATCAAGGAGAGGGGTCAAGCCCTGTGCTTTTGCCAGCTGCATAAGTAGATTTGTTTGAGATTGTTGGTTGTGAAGAATGGTGGCCACAGAATCTTCAATAACTTGAACTCTGTCTTCCAATTTGGCCAGCCTCTTTTCATTATGTGATTCCTTTTTCAATCTCAACAAAATGTCCTGCATTGTACCATAGGGCATGACTGAATCCAATTTTTCAGAATTGTAGGATTTCAAGTCAGCAATATCCTTTCTGAGTTCATCCACACTCAGATTCTGTCTTACTTGCTGCAACTTCATGAGATGCAGTGAGTCCAAGTGAGCTGTAAGGATAGCCTTTGTACCAGCATGAGAAGTTTTCTGAATGGCCTGTTTGATAGTACTGATTTGTTTGACTAAGGAGATATTGAATTGCCCTGTTGTAGACTCCTTTGTTAAGGCCCATTCAGGTAGATTTGGAATAGAACTAGGGCCTTCATCTCCCCCTAAGTTCATGCTTCCATCAGAAAAAACAAAGTCATCATCATCAGAATTTACTCCAAATTATTCAAATGACTCACCAGCTGTTGAAGGCATCTTGTTAATAGCAGCTTTGTCCCTTTGAAGAGATGTTGTTGTATGTACTAGATGTAGTGTCTTTTCTGCCTCCACATTGCCCTGTGCAGCCAATAATTGATAGGCTGAAACAGGATGAGTAAAAGTGTCAGCATCCAAGGAAATGTTATCAATTACAGCTTTGTAATGTTGCTGAAATTGTCTTTCCTTTTCAGCATCATTCACAATCATTAACTCACTAGCAATGGCTGGTTCCATCCTTATATCTGCTGTACCTGCCTTTCTCTCATTTTCTCTATGTTCTTGCATCAGGGGCTCCCCCTGGCTCACACAACTCACTCCCTCACCTTCACCTACTAAGGTGGTACTCCTCTCACTTACTTTTGCCATGCTGGAAAAAATAGCATGCATATTTGAGCTCTCAATCTCTCCTTTTGCCTGGGAGCAACCCAGCCTCTCACTCAAATTGTCACTCCCTTCCCTCAGTCCTAGAAGTGATTGTACAGTAATCAAGTCTTCTACACTTGGAATTGTTTCAGTTGTGTGTGTAGAGACTATCAACGGATGCGGAATAGCCGTTGAAGGTGAAACTGATGGTATCAACGGATAACTGCTGTTAAGCTTATCTGTTGAAGAACAACCACTTGTCAACGGATGAGTGATATCCGTTGAAGAAGGAAAAGAAGTTGAAATTGAAAGTGATATAACTGTTGAATCTGTGTAGATTGATATGAGTTTTGGTGACACAGATCCTTCAATTACATCTGAAAGAATTTGCGGGTGATCCAACAAATCATCTAAAAGATGATGATCACCTGTATTTGAGTGGGGCTCCTCCCTGAGTTGTAAAGAGGGAGAATCAGGAATTGATGGGAATAACATATCCACATCTAGAGATGGTGAAGAAGTGTGTGGTGATTGATGTGTGTTAATTGTGAGAGAATGGGGCTGTGACTCCACATTTGTTGGAGCCACATCAAACTGAGTTTGAGAAGGCATAGATACAGATGGATGTATCTGTGCAGTGTGTGCACCCTGTGTAGAAGATTGGGTTCTGGCTCTCTTTCTTCTAATAAAGGCTTTTGTTGGTGAGTGTTTGGCTTTATTGTCCCTCCCTCGTTTGTTCTGTGTTCCTGGTTGGGAACTATTTTCAATAGTTACATCCTTTTGGGAGGATGCAGCTAGGGATATGCTAGTAACCCTTTCAACCACCACAGCTTTTTGAGAAACTGTGGCTTGGCTAGCTTGGGAAGCACTTATGTCTCCTTCCTTATCCTGGAGGTTTCTTTGATGTTCACCCCTCCCCTCACCACTCACACCCTGTTCACTCCCCTCAGGGTTAATGGTAGATGTTACAACTGTTGTCTTTTGAGAAATAACAGAGGTAGTTTTCTTTGTCTTTGATTTTGAAAGTTTAGTTTTGGTGACCTTGGTAGGAATCTGTTGGGGCATTGTCACAGATTCCATGGCCACACTAGAAGATAAAGAAATAGAGGGGTTGGAAGAAGTAGGAGTTGTAGAAGCAATTACCTCACTTACCTGTGGTGCATTCATGATTGGTAAATATACCAATGACACACTGCTGTTGAGATCCATTCTCAATAAATCTGCAAGAACTCTTTTCTCTTGTGCCCAGCACTTGAGTTTATTATTCTCATTGGTTATGACCAAACCTTCAGCAACATGGTTAGCCAATAACATAAAGAATCTAGCATAATAGATGTTATTAGATCTATTAGCTTTGTTACCTAATCTAGTACCTAATTCTAGCATAACATGGTTGCTAAAATTAAAATACCTATCAGAAACAAGCATATAGAGCATATTAACAAGAGATGAAGTTATGGCATCAAAATTGCTAATTTTCCCAGAGAAAACCTTGATAAAGGCATCCCCAAGAAAACTCCATTCTTTCCTAAGGCCTTTTCTTTTAATACTCCCTAAACTAGCAGAGTTAAGAGAATAACCTATGGAATCTAACATGCTGGATACATCATTATCAGTGTGTGGTGTCATGGCATTGTTCTCAGGTAATTTAAAACATGCTAGTAAATCATCACAGTTAACACAGTGATTTTTACCTTTGAGGGTGAAGGAGATAGTCATATCTATTGAGTTGAACTGAGCAGTTGTCCAAATCTCCTCAACTACTTCACAGTAAATCGTTGGGGCTTCCAGCATTGCATAGCTAAGTTTACAGTTTTTGATGAAGTCCATCATTTTGTGATAATCGGAATGGGCTTCATTCTTTTCTACCAAAGCTATGAAATTGTTCTTCTCATAGATGAATCCGGATTGAGACATAATCTTTACTACTGGTGTCATTGTTGTGAGTAGAATTTGCAGAGAATAACTTGAAGGTTTTGCAGAGAGAAAATGGTAAAAGCTTTGAAATTTCAAGAAAGCGTAAAGTAAAAATGAAAAATCAAAAGGGCTTATATACTTTCTCAAATTAAAAAGCATAAATAAAAGATTAAACAATAAATATATGTAAGTGAATTTCAGCCGTTTAAGAATAAACTGTAAGTATTCTTAAAACTACCTTTAAAACAAATACATACAGTTGTATGTATGAGTATCAACGGTTAATACAATAGAATCAACGACTGTGAAACACCTAAATCGACTGATGTGATATTTCAACGGATAAAGTAAACTGTCATCCGTTGAAGAGCACTTCAGCTTTATCCGTTGACGGATAAAAATTTCCAGAAATGTATATGTCTTTCAACGGATAATGAACATCCGTTGACAGAACAATTTTGACTTTCAACAGATAGGGAATATCCGTTGATGGAATAATCTGTGTTAAAAATCAAATTTGTTCTAGCAGCTAATACATTTCAGGCTTCAAATCAAATTGCAATAAGGACATGAATTTTAAGAGTAATTAAGCATACCTAGCTCACTTACCAATCTTGTGAATGTTGATTCATCAAGTGGCTTGGTAAATATGTCTGCAATTTGTTGTTCACTTGGAACAAAATGAAGTTCCACTGTACCTTTCATCACATGTTCCCTAATGAAGTGGTACTTGATATCAATGTGCTTGGTTCTTGAGTGCTGCACTGGATTTTCAGTAATGGCAATGGCACTTGTGTTGTCACAAAATATTGGAATTTTGTCAACAGTCATACCATAGTCAAATAACTGGTTCCTCATCCATAGTATTTGTGCACAGCAACTACCAGCTGCAATGTACTCAGCTTCAGCTGTTGATGTGGAAACAGAATTCTGCTTCTTGCTGAACCATGATACAAGCTTGTTCCCTAGAAATTGACAGGTGCCTGTTGTGCTTTTCCTGTCTATTTTGCAACCTGCATAATCTGCATCTGAGTAGCCAATTAGATCAAACCAGACTCTCTAGGGTACCAAATTCCTAGATTTGGAGTCCCCTTGAGATATCTGAAAATTCTTTTAATAGCCACTAAGTGAGATTCTTTAGGGTCAGCTTGAAATCTAGCACAGAGACATGTAGAAAACATTATATCAGGTCTACTAGCAGTTAAATATAAAAGTGAGCCAATCATGCCTCTCTAACTTGTAATATCCACAGACTTTTCAGCCTTGTTTAATTCAAGCTTAGTGGCAGTGGCCATGGGAGTTTTTGCAGGTGAACAATCCATTAAGTCAAACTTCTTTAAAAGATCATAAATATATTTAGTTTGACTAATGAAAATTCCACCACTAACTTGTTTAACTTGTAACCCAAGAAAGTAAGTTAGCTCTCCCATCATGCTCATTTCATATTTACTTTGCATTAATTTAGCAAACTTTTTACAAAGCTTATCATCTGTAGATCCAAATATAATATCATCTACATAAATTTGTACAAGTATCTTAGAGCCATTAACATTTCTAAAGAAGAGAGTTTTGTCAACAGTACCTCTTGTGAAATGATTATCTAGAAGGAACTTTGACAAAGTCTCATACCAGGCTCTAGGTGCTTGCTTTAGTCCATAGAGTGCTTTCAACAGATAATACACATGGTCTGGAAAATTTTGATCTTCAAAACCTGGAGGTTGGCTTACATAAACTTCTTCCTCCAATTCCCCATTTAGAAATGCACTCTTGACATCCATCTGATAGACTTTGAAATTGGCATTAGCTGCATAGGCTAGAAAGATTCTGATGGCTTCAAGTCTTGCAACTGGAGCAAATGTTTCATCAAAATCTATTCCCTCTTGTTGAGAATAGCCTTTAGCAACCAATCTGGCTTTATTCCTTATGACAATGCCATTTTCATCCATCTTGTTTCTGAATACCCATTTTGTGTCAATGGAACTCTTGTTCTTTGGCTTGGGTACCAGCTTCCAAACTTTGTTTCTCTCAAATTGGTTCAGCTCTTCCTGCATAGCTAATATCCAATCTGGATCCATTAAGGCTTCTTCCACTTTCTTAGGTTCCTCCTGAGATAGAAAACTACTATACAGACATTCATTTTGAGTAGCTCTTCTTATTTGCACTTTAGATGATGCATCACCAATGATCAGTTCAAAGGGATGATTCTTGGTCCATTTCCTTTGAGGTGGAAGATGTGCTCTAGATGAGGTGGCCTCAGTATTGTCGTGATGTGAGACAGAGTGTTGATCAGTTGAAACTCCCCCTGAGTTGTTGGTCCTTTGCAGGGAACTTGGAGTTCTATCAACTGATGATGTAAATCGATTATCCGTTGATGAATTATGATCAACGGATGCTTCATTATGTACTTCAACGGATGATGCACTATGTCTTTCAACGGATGCTGCATTGCCTCTTTCAACGGATGCAGAATTCTGTGCATTATCCAAGGGCATATCTTGAATCCCTTTTGAAGTGTCATTTCCATTAACCTCCTCTTCACTATCATCACAATATATCTCAATGTTGTCAAATTTGAGTCTTTCATGGTGTCCCTCATCTGTTAGTCCATCAATCCTTTTATCATCAAACACAACATGCACAGATTGCATAACAATGTTGGTTCATAGATTGTAGACCCTATAAGATTTTCCAGCTGAGTAACCAACAAATATTCCTTCATCATCCTTTGCATCAAACTTCCCTTTATGGTCAGATTGATTTCTCAGTATAAAGCATTTACATCCAAAGACATGAAGAAAGTTTAGAGTTGGTTTTCTTCTCTTGAACAACTGATAAGGAGTCATGCCTTTAGCTTGATTGATCAAAGAAATATTCTGAGTGTAGCAGGCACAATTAACAGCTTCAGCCCAGAAATATGTTGGTAACTTTGATTCTTCAAGCATTGTTCTGGCAGCCTCAATTAAAGATCTGTTCTTTCTTTCAACTACCCCATTTTGCTGAGGTGTTCTTGGAGCTGAGAACTCATGCATGATTCCATTTTCTTCACAGAACAACCTTATTGTCAAATTCTTGAACTCAGTTCCATTATCACTCCTGATATTCCTAACTTTCAAGTCAGGATTATTATTGACTTGCCTGATGTGATTGATAATGATTTCACTTGCTTCATCCTTTGATCCAAGAAAATAGACCCATGAAAACTTTGAGAAATCATCTACAATCACCAAGCAATATCTTTTTCTTGCAATTGACAATACATTGACTGGTCCAAACAAATCCATATGTAGTAGCTGTAATGGTTCATCAATTGTTGTTTCAAGCTTCTTTTCGAATGATGCTTTCCTTTGTTTGCCTTTCTGACAAGCATCACACAAACCATCTCTTGAGAATTCAACAAGAGGAATTCCTCTAACTAAGTCCTTTTTGACTAGATCATTCATTGTCTTGAAATTCAAATGGGATAGCTTCTTGTGCCATAGCCAACTTTCAACTGAACTTGCTTTGCTGAAGAGACAAGTAATAGATTCTGCATCTGTAGAGTTGAAGTCAGCTAAGTACACATTTCCTTTTCTAACTCCAGTTAGAACCATTTTGTTGTCTTTCTTACTGGTGACAACACAGGCTTCTGAATTGAAGGAAATTATATTCCCTCTATCACATAGTTGACTGATGCTCAGTAAGTTGTGCTTGAGACCATCAACTAATGCAACTTCATCAATTATGACATTCCTTGTTGAAATCAAGCCATATCCCATAGTAAACCCTTTGCTGTCATCTCCAAAGGTTATGCTAGGGCCAGCTCTCTCCTTAAACTCTGTGAGCAGGGAGAAATCTCCTGTCATGTGTCTTGAATAGCCACTGTCCAAGTACCATAGATTTCTTCTTTTTCCCTGCACACCATAAAATCAATCAAGTTAATTTTGGTACCCAAGTTTCCTTGGGTCCATTCTTGTTAGCCTTTCTCCTAGACTTCATTCCTCCTGCATCTATAGACTTAGGTAACTTTGAGTCAACCTTGATCTTAGATGTAGTTGGTTGAGGTGTAGGGTTAGTCACAGAATCATTTAGCACATTTGGAATTTGATAAGGCATGGATTGTGCAAGCATGTTATTCCATATTGGCATATTGTATGGCATTTGAGGCATACTAAATGCAGCAAGATAAGGATTGTTAAAATATGGCATGTTTGCAAAATGTGCATAAGGATTCTGTTGAGACATAACAGGCATAGCATGCAGAGGTGATGCAGACATATTAGGCATGGAAGAGGGTACAGGAATGGGAGTTTTCTTAATAGATTTGCAATTAGCAGATAGATGATTAACACTACTACAATGCACACAGCTTTTTCTAGGAGCATACTTATCAGGTGTGTAATTGTTATGTTTGTTAACCCCTACCTTCCCATTTCTATTAGATTTCCTTTTAGTTTCCTTTTTATCCTCAACCACTTTGAGCCTATTCTTTAACTGTTCTAAGGTCATGTGTCCTATATTCACCTTACTGAAATCTTTGGATGTGCTTGCTTCTTCTTTGACAAAGTTCTTGGAAGTTGAACCAAACTTTTTGTTGAGTTTCTTTAGATTTTCACTTTTAGAAACATCTGCCTGTTTTAATTGAGGAACCTTCAACGGATGCTCCTTTTCTTCCTTCAACGGATAACTTTCATCATCCGTTGATTCCACATCCGTTGACAGCCCATCAATTAATTCCATTTTCATTTTGTTTTTATCCCAGGCAGTCTCACAGAATGATTCAATTCCTTGGACCTTGGCAATTTGAGCACTAACATCCCTAGATGTCTTCCAGGCTTTAATCACCTCTTGCTCTCTCTCTAATTGATTAGAAAGTATTTCTACTTTCTTAACAGATTCAACTAGTTCATTTTCAACAGATATACAATGTAGCTTAGTTTTCTCTAGGTCAATCAACTTATCTTCTAACACAGCATTTCTATCACTTAAAAACAAATTGTTCTCTTTAATCCTACTATTTTCTTTAGCAAGAGATTTAAGAGACACACGCAAATGATACAGTTCAGTAGACATGTCATTAAAAGCATCATTGCACTCTTCTTTAGTAAGCTGTGTTAAATCAGTAGTGATTACCTGGTTGCTTGATGAACTAACTTCATTTTCCTCAGAATCAGCCATGAGAGCCAAGTTGACATATTCCACATCTTCATCCTCTTCTTCTCCATCAGCTGCCCAATCTTTTTCTTGAGTAATGAAAGCCCTCTCCTTTTGCTTGAGCAGATCAAAATATTTCTTTTTGTAATCTACTTGGTCAAATTTTTTCTTTTCAGAAGTTGGCTTTCTGCACTCACTTGCAAAGTGTCCACTTATACCACAATTGAAACACTTGAACTTGGATTTGTCCACCATGTTCTTATGAGGTTTAGTGGCTCTAGTGTTTTTCCTAAATTTCATCTTTGCAAATCTTCTGGACAGAAATGCAAGATGCTCATCAATACCATCAGAGTCATCTTGGCTGGAGTTGTCTTCATTCTCAGCAACTTGCTCCTTACCCTTGCTTGATTCTGATTTGCTTGTGCCATCTTTGGAGTTTAATGTAGATCTCACAGTTTCTTGTCTGCATTCTTTCTCATTTTCAGCTACCAAGGCAACTGAACCTCCTTTCTTTCTTCCCTTCTCCAATACCTCATCCTGTTCCAGCTCTAGTTCATAAGTCTTCAAGATTCCATATAATCTTTCAAGAGTGAAGTCCTTATAATCTTGAGAGTTTCTCAAGGAGACAGTCATGGGTTTCCATTCCTTTGGCAAGGATCTTAAAAATTTAAGATTTGAATCCTTCACCTGGTACACTCTACCATACAGCTTCAGTCCATTCAACAGCTTTTGGAATCTATTGAATGTGTCATTTAAAGATTCATTTTCTTCAAAATGAAAATACTCATACTGTTGAATGAGAAGCTGCATTTTGTTTTCTTTTACTTGTTTTGTACCTTCACACAGTAGCTGAACTGTGTCCCAAACCTCTTTGGCAGTTGTGCAATTTATCACATTATCAAACATATCCTTGTCAAGACCATTAAACAAAATGTTCATAGCCTTCTTATCCTTGTGGACTTCTTCTGTGTCTTCCATTGTCCATTCTGCTCTAGGTTTTGGAATGGATTGACCAACAGCAATTGTGGCTGTAGCAACTGTGGCTACTTTGTGGGGAATGTGAGGACCATTCTCAATGCAGTTTACATAACCTTCATCTTGGGAGAGTAGATGAAGGTGCATTTTCACCTTCCAATGGTGATAACTGTCTTTGTCAAGAACTGGGATTTTTACTCCAATATCCTTCTTACTCATCTTTGTTAGTTTCCAAGATCTTTAAACTCTTTGTGTGTCAAGAGCTTGCTCTGATACCAATTGTTATTCCTAATGAACTAACAATGAGATTTACAGAAGGGGGGTTGAATGTAAATCTCAAAACTTTTTCAAGTTTTGAGCAGTTTCAAAGGCTATGTGTTTAAGATAAACAAGTGTAAGAATTGCTTTAAGCTAATACAGACAGATATATATTCAAACACTAATGTAAAGAACACAACAGACCTTAAAAACTTTTCTGGTGGATTGTTGTTCCACCAGAAATGGTATTTCAGAAAATCTGTGATTCAAGAAGTTGATCACAGCTGCATCCTAGTACAAACTAGATAATTTTTCTCTCAAGATTTTTCTAAACAGCTCTGGAAAAATTCTCTTCTAATTACTAGCTGCTACTTGGTTTATATATCACCAAGTTTACAAGTGAAGACAAAGATAAAAAGTACAATAATAAAATAAGTTCTCCACTTGTTTCTACTCCATTTTACTCTAGTGTATTGTTGACTATTGCCTCTTTATGCTAGAGTAGAACGGCTGCTTTTTCTGATGTTCCTGAATTAGGCTACCACATCTCAGTTGTCTCTGTCAACCCATGTGCCTCTGTTTGTAGGTACAACTACCACTTGTCAACTGCTATTTAACAGAACATCCGTTGAAGCCTTCATCCGTTGATGGCTTTATCCGTTGATGTGTTAGCAGTTAAAGCTCTATCCGTTGATGCACTCATCCGTTGAAGGATGTTATCCGTTGAAGCTTTAGAGACATCCGTTGAAGCTTTGTTTCTCATCCGTTGAAGGTCTTTAAGTTATCCGTTGACACCATTTCATTTATACAAGATTACAAGGCATGAAATATTTACAATTGGCCTTCCTATCTGCATATCCTCTAGTAGTCAACATGACTTATAATTTCCCTTAACATTTAAGAATTATATCTCAAATTCAGAGACTGAAATGTGCTACAACACTAGACTTATTTCTAAGTAAAGCTACACCATCAACGGATAGCCAAAATGGTCTTTTCCGTTGAGGCTACAAACACTAGATTTCTACTTAAGTGTTTTGTTAAACATATCATCAAACTAATGCACATATATTCCTAACACAAATATATCTAACAATCTCCCCCAACTTGTAAATTATGAAAAATATACAAGTTAATAGATTTGATGATGTCAAAAACATTTAAGTACAAATACAATGAGAGTTTAATAAGACAACTAACAACAACTTACAATCCTTGTAGCTTTTACCAATCTTACTGAGTCAGTCTGAATCCAAAGTGATTCTTGACAAAG
The DNA here is from genome assembly GCF_009905375.1 of Apium graveolens. NCBI lineage: Eukaryota > Viridiplantae > Streptophyta > Magnoliopsida > Apiales > Apiaceae > Apium > Apium graveolens. The sequence continues at coordinate 37,494,296 of NC_133653.1, forward strand.
TTTGATATCCGCTTTTCTTCTTAATTCCTAAGAACTTGAACTAGTGTAGCTTTGACTTGTTTCAATTCTTCACCCTGACTTCTAATCTGGTAGATTGCAGTCCTAAGTGCTGAGATAGATGTTCTTTCAAGACCATCACCATGTCTGATTACTTTTGGATGAGAAGAGTCTTCATTATATCACACACATTTCTCTCTCAGAATTACCTCAAGTTTAGCAGAATCCTTCTTCATTGGAATTTCACTTCCATCATTTTCAACTATATTTGGAATGAATTCTGTAACTCTTGAACCAGAAATTCTTGCTTTATCTTTTATGGTCTTCATTATGAAATTTGACCATCTCCTAGTAATATCAGACTTTATCTCTAAAAGATAATGAAAGAATTAAAGTTCTTTCAGAGATTTGTTCAGCACTTCTGATTCTAACATTTGATATGTTCTTCCATCTTCAAGAAATAGAATCAGTTTTTCTTTGACATTACTTTTGTCATGAGCATCCAGTACCACTTGAACAGATATAACCTTATCAAGGTGTTTCTGTGTAACTTCTTCAAGAGGTTTGTCAGTCAATAGAAACGGATCTCTTGTAAGTACTTCAACTACTGTCCTGATTTTGGTTTTTTCAGAACCTAATTCAGCTCTGTCTCTTGCTTCTCTGGATTTCAATCCAACAGTCATGAAATCAGATAACAATTGACTTTTCTTAGGAACAGATGGATTAACATTCTTCCATAGGAGTTTTCTCTTATCAGTAAATGTCAATTTACTCAAATCAACTTGAGTTTTGTCAATGGTTGATGTCTTGATGACTTTATCAATATTTGTTATTTCTTCTGTAGCTTGCTGTTCTTCATTCTGAACAACTTGAGCAGTTTCAGAGGTTGTTTTAGATTCTTCAGTTACCTTCCTTCTTTTCAGACTTTGAACAGTTTCATCTACTTCAGCAGCATCATCAAATACTTGAACCAGTTTGCATACAGGTTTCATCAGGATTTGAGAAATCTTCATCTCCAGTGGCTTTGTTGGTTCATCAATTTTTCCTTTCCCTTTATCTTTTGGATCAATCTCAATTTGTGATCTTGTCTTGGGCTTTGAAGCCTCAGAGCTTTCCTTGATCACAATGCATTTTGCCTTAGGCCTTGGAGGTTTTTTTGCAATAGAAGCTTTAGACTTTAGATTTATCTTCTCAGCTGCAAATCTAGCTTCTTCCTCCTTGAGTGTTTCCAAATCCATATTAGGATTATGCTTGAGAAATAGTCTTCTAGAAATTTCTTCATCAAGTGTCTGAATTTTAGGATCTTTGTAGTAGACAGTAGTTTGCTTTCCCTTTACCTTCAGAGTTTGCAAGAACTTCTGAGAGTCTTGACTTTCAGCTTGAATCAGAACATCATAACTTGATATCAGATTTTGATTGTTAGAACTTGCTATCAGAGCTTGAGCATCTACAGCTTCAGAACTTGTCTTCTTCTGTATAAAAGATTTGTTAGAGTCAGAAATTTGTTTCCTTGAAGAAAATTTGTTGTTTTGCCCTTGACCTTGACCCTTGCCCTTGCTAGGGTTTCCCTGGTCATCTTTATCATAATCTTTCTTCTTCAGTATTTGATCATTAGAGCATTTGGACTTAACTACCTTCTCCCCCTTTTTGGCATCATCTGATAGTAGGAGAGAGAGAAGAAGTTCTACTGAAGATTGAATTTCATTCAGTTGAGCTTGTTGAGAGACTTGATTCTGCAGGACCTCAGTGATTTGGGCCTGTTACTTTTCCTGAACCTTCTCAATTACTTCAACTTTCTCATGAATAGGTCTGATAAGTCTTGACTTGTCTAATTTGAGAGTCATATATAGCTTTTCAGCTAATTCTGGAAGTTTGTCAACTTTTTCATGAGTTTGAGAGTGTAGACCTTGAAGAGATCTGGTACTCAGAGCTATAACCTTGAGTTGAGTCTTGAAATCAGAGTTTGACAACAACTCATCAGCTTTTGACATATGCTCTGTCAGAACTTTTGTGCTTGGAATAATATCTAATTCATTCCACTTCTTGGTCCACTCAACTCCTCTGTGAGTTTCTTCCCAAGAAACATGATCTTCTTGTTCAACAAACTTTTTAATCAGTGCCTCATTTCCAAGAGTTTGAGCTGGAGTGTTAACTGGAGCTGACTCTCCAGAACTTGCAAGAAACTCTTCATCTTCTGACAACACAAGTGTGTGTGTAACAGAAGGAGATGTTGTAGCAGCTTTATCTAAATTCTGATCTTCAGGTTCTTGATCAAGAATTGATGTAGATGGTATCTCAGCCTGTAAGATTGGAGAATTTAACAGTGGATGGCTGAGCTGCAGTTGGAGCTTCCAGATAGAGCACAGCTGGAATTATCAGCCTTTGAAGGTCAATTTCAGGACTTAACCCTGAATCTTCAACTTGATCTGTTTCTTTGATAGGAGAGACATGAGGTGTAATCACTTTTTCAGGTAAAGTGCCTTCTGGTGCAGAAAGGGCTTTAATTATAACTGGTTCTTTTGAGATCAGAGATTCCTGATCCCCTTCCTCGACTTCTTCAGTATCCTCAGAATGAGGTTGTGCCAAATACCTTCCTGCCCTCTTTTTATTTGATCTCTTGGATGGTGGAGAGATATGATCTGAATCAGGATTTACAGATCTTTTCCTTTTCAATATTTCAGAACCTCTAGCTTCAACTTCTTTCTGAAAAATTTCATTTTCAGCTTCTACTTCTGTCTGAAAAATTTCCTTTTCAGCTGCTAGCTCTACAGGTTCTGATGTGGGAACCTGTACATGTTCATCTTCATTAGATTCATCCCTAAAAAGAATCCTCCTTCTTCTCCTTGGTGGAGATTTAGGCACATAAATATTCCTTTTAAGCCTAGAGGATGAAGTTCTGATTGTTGGTGTTGATGGTTGTTGTTGTGAAGATTGAGCAGGTTGGAAATAAGTTCTGATGGCAGGTTAAGTTGGTTGACGTTGAGAAGTGGTTGTAGGTGCTGATGGAGGTTGGGATGGTTGTACATCAGGATATATGGCATTATAGGTGGTTGGATCAGAGTTTATCAAGACCTGTTTGATAGACTGAGGAATTTGGAGGGGTCTTAGTACAGCCTTCTTATTATCAGTAGATAATAAGTCAATGAAAGCCCTTTTAGCAAGTTTAAAGGGTTCAATCAACTCACTAGCTAGTTGGGCCTTATCAAAACTACAGAAACTGTAAATAAGTTGGCAAAATCTAGCAAATATACAGTATTTCTGTCCTCTTGCATCCTATCCCCAATAAATCCTAGCACAGCACTAGCATAATCAAAATGAGTTTGATTAATGAGAGCATACCCGATTTGCTAACTCAGGATTGGGATTGCATCAAAGTTTGAGCATTAGTTGTCGAAAGCTTTTGTAATACAGTCAAAGAAAAAACTCCACTCCCTCCTGATGTGGGGTCTCTTCAATTGTCCTAGCTTTGCCAAAGACTTTTCATAGCCCAGATTTGCCATCATTTGCTGAAGGGCTGGCTCCTCAACTGTTGAATAAATAAAATCTTTTAGCAGATGTAGAGCTTTGCGAACAGTAGACACAGTCACCACATGTTCATCCTCCCTTGTTGTAAAGATAATACTTGGGGACCCAGCTTGTCCACCATCATCATAAACACCACTCCTCCAAAACTCCAGTACTTGACTTCCTGAAAGTACTTCTGGTTGGGTCAAAGCATACCCAATCTCACTTCGAGATAGAAAATCTTGGATGAAGTGAAGTTCTGATGGAGCTTCATCCTTAGAAAGAATAGCCATGTAGTTATTAGGAAGAAACTTGGCTCCATCATAAATCAGATCTTTTGGTGCAATTTCTGTATAAAAATAAGTGGGAAAATGTGTGTTTGCAAAGTGTTTGATAAAATGCCTTGGAAAAATAGAGCTTCAGAGAATATTAGAAAGAGAGAGAGAGAGAATAATAGAGATAAGAAAAGAATTAGAAAGTAGGTAAAAGATTGTAAAATCTTTTAACTCCCATATATATACTCTCTCAACTCACCAACTCTCTGTGGAAGTAAAACAGGCAGTTTACACCTGTCAGCCACTAATAGTTAAAGCAGTAGTTAGTGGGCACGAGAAATAAGCAGTAATTATTTTGCACATGTAGTTGTCAAGGCAAGCACGTTTCCCACTAACCAAATGATTATGACTGTTTTTATCTCACTTAATTATTTTCTGACAAAATATAACCGTTACAGTAAACACTAAAAATAAGTCAAGTAATTAAATAGTGCCACATAAGCATCAGAGTTTCCATCAGGATTTGCATCAGAACTTGACTATTATCAGAATTTAACGGTCATCAGAACATGGCTTCCGTACTCAAAAAAGTGAATATCTGTTCCTGTGATTCTTTATACAAATACTGACTGGGTTCTTCAGAGTTTAATCATCAGAACTTTCATTAGAACTTGTCCTCAGAATTTATGCAAATAATACTTAACTGTTTGTTAAAAACAACTTAATCACCACAGTAATTTTCATCATTCATATGGAGTGAGAGTGTGTGTATTTGCAAATGATTAGAAAATGGTTAAAGTCTGATAAACTTCAGTATATCTTAGAAATAAGGCATACCTAAGAAAAGTACTTAAAATCTTTCTTTAATTTTGAAGTCTACTATAGAATAAATTTATGCAAGAGTCCACCTCAACTATTTGTGCTCATTTTATGCATCTTTTGACATTCTTTTTACAGTGGCTTCTCAGTGTAAGTGAGTCACAACTGTTATCAGAATTTATGCTATTATCAGAGTACTTCTCCAGTAATCAGAGAATGTGAAAAGTCACCAAGAAAAATTTATTTGTTTTTCTAATGCATATAACTTAATACCAGCAATGCACTTGGGTCTTCCTTTTCACATATTTACTCTAGATCTCAAAGGAGTACCTGACTTCAATTTTTCTTTTCTTTTCTTCAGATAAGTGAGGCTTATCAAGCATGTAGTTCATCCTTAAGATTTACTGACATCAGAATTTGACAGATAAGAAGCAAGAATCTAGTTTGTGACTTAGTAATAAGATACACAAAGTAAATTTGACTAAGCTCAAAATCAGAAGTTGCTTGTGTTAATGAATATCCACATAAACAACTAATTCAAAAATAGGATACACAGACCTATATGGAGCAACCAGAAAGGGTATAGAGTAAAAAGGAACGAGTGCTTAGGAGAAGGGTTATCAAACTAGTAAGAGTTTGATGGTAGAACCACAATGTGGGAAAATTTACTCGAGAGTTAGAAAGTGCAATGCTAAGAGAGTATCCCTATTCATTTTCTATCTGATTCCGGGACGGAATCCTTTTAAGGAGGGGAGACTGTAATAACCCCAATTTTTGGGAAATTTTTGAAACCCTTATGAATAGTATTTTTGCTGAATGAGAAAACTTTTCATGTCACACTATGTAGGGGTTCTGATATGGATATTCTGAGATTTTATTAGTACTTTATATGGGATATAAGTGTATGTAAAGATCGTCAGAATCCAAATCCGAACACTTTGATTTTTCCCGGAAATACACTAGATACAGAAAGATTTGAGAAAAAGGTAACAGGATAAAAAGGATTTAAATTAAAGGATTATAGGAGAGGATCATAAAAGGAATATAATATATTGAGAAAGGTTAAGGGAACCTAAGTAATAAGATCCCGGGTATGATCCTTCAAACGATAAACGAAAACGAAAGTTAAGCGAACCGTATAATAGATCAGCGGTCATTAGGCAAACAATTAGGAAGTTAATCAAAGGGATTAGAGAGGATGATGTCACCCAACCAATGAGAAGAGGACAAGGAGGGGAGGATGACATCATGAGGATGACACAAGCATGACATGGGAAGGAAGGAGATGTGGTGGCTTTTTAACCACACAAAATCAAGGGCAACTAGGTAATTTACTAAAACAAACACAAAAATCAAACCAACCAAGCCAAGCAAATCATTTTTCATCAAAATCAAAAAGAAACCAAGGCATTGTTCTTCATGCTCTCGGCCAAAACAGAACCAGAACACTAAAACTGCTGTATCTCCTTAATTTCTCACTCAAATATTGTGTTCTATAGCTCATTGGAAAGGTATTGAGATGGCCTACAACTCTTGTTCACAAGTCTCGTCCAAATAATCATGGTAAGACCCTCATTTTTACAGTTCTTTAAATCGGACTTTTAGAAACTTCAAAGCCTAACTTTGTGTTCTTGATTTCTTTGGAAAGATCAAGCTTGTAGGAGGCTCCCTAAGGCTTCCTAGCAACTTAACACCTCCCAAGGAAGGTATAAACTTCAAACCCTAGCCTTTACTTTATTTGTTAGTAAGTTTAATGGTTGGTGTTGTGAAATGAGAAGCATGGATTGTGATTATTAGTAGTTTGGTTTGATTTGGAAGTGTTTTTGGTAATTGAAGCTTGATTATAGTTCATAGGTCGTGATTGTGGTTGTTTGAATTGAAAACCTTGGAGATTATGGACTGATGTGGTATGGTTTAGGTGAAGTTTTGTTGTATTGATGGTTATGAGTTGGTTGGTGGTTAATTGGAGTAGTTTAAACATTGGTAATCGCGTAAACATAGCCGTCGTAACGTCCGATTTTCTTTGGACTGTTTTTGTGCATAACATTAGGACCCGAGAACCCCCTGATAGATTATGACCACTGCCATGTTTAGATAGCTCATGTTACGAGCTTCGTTTTGATATGTAGTTCGTTTGATTCCGATGCACGGTTTAGGAGAAACGACCGTTTCAAGTAACGGCGTTTCGCGAACGAAACTTTTCCCCTCGCCTTACTTTGAAACATAGGTTAAAGACCAAAAAGGGTTAATTAATGCATGAAACATTTATGGTAAGTGTGTTAGGCAGTTGGTAAGACACTCGCGAAGGAATCGCCTTAAAACTCGTAAAGGTTAAATTATTAAAAATGGTGGAGCCGAGGGTACTCGAGTGACTTAAGAGAATCAGTAAGCGCAAAACGAGCGTTAGAGTCTGAGTTGGTTAGAGTATAGATTTACAAGTGACTTTGGTTTAATTCCAACTTACTTGTTGTTTATAGGTTATCAGACTCGTCCCGAGCCATTCGTAACCCCCAGTCGCTCAGGCAAGTTTTCTACCCGATATACTGTTGTTGTGATGTAAATATATGTATATGCATTATCTTGTGATAGTGCATGATTGTTATTAGCAAATTTTGCGATATATTGGAGCATGCTGATATGGTATATATGCATGTCTGTTTCGTAATCTGGTTATCTATCTGTTGATTTCAATGCTTATAGTTGCATAATACCTATGCTAGAAATAAGCAAGTAGTTGCGTATACCCTTAGTATAGGGGATAAAAGGTGAACATATTTCTAAACCGGGAGTTGATGTTCCCGAGTATATTATATATATATATATATTTATATATATATGGATATAGTTTTTAAAACTATGGATCGAATAAGGTTTATTTGATACCTTTATTTTACTTAATTGAATATTAATTTGAGTATTCATTCGAGGGCTTATGACTCAGTTTATTTTATTATTTGAATATTATTTGAATATTCATTCGAGGGCTTATGACTCAGTTTATATTATTATTGAATATTACTTGGATATTCATTTGAGGATGTATGACTCCTTTATTTTATGAATATTATTTATAGTATTCATTCGAGGTATTATGACTCCGCTTATTACTTAATAATATTCTTTATTGTATTAAAGAATAAGGTGTCGATAATCAAACTTACTTTTGATTATTCAAATAAAGATATTACTTTCGTATAAGTATATCTTTGATTATTTGCTATTCATTTCAAGTATAAGTTTTAATACTTCTACTTCAATTATTTTATAAAGATTATTCTTTATGGGAATATTATTTAAATAATAATATTCAGACATTTTCTAAATATTCTGGGGACTGATTTACTTCATTAAATCAGCTTCACTCCAAACATTCTTAAAAATGTTTTGCGAGTCTTCAAAATGATTTTTTTAAAAGTTAGAGCGGATCCCAAAACTCATTTTTTTTAAGATCCTCCTTTCGAAGGGGATTTAAATACTCGCTCAAAACCTGAGGGATCCGGCTCTGTGGTGTGTTTTATATTCGCAACAAGGTTGCTGTTTTGATATATGAATTGATTACTTACCCAACACTCGGGAAGTAAAATTCTTGGAACAAGTTAATCCATTAACAGACATCGCCTGGGAAATATCGGTGAGTTCTCCTTTCCAAATAGGTACGACTTCTTGGTGGAGCCGTATCAACAAGTTTCTACTTAGGGAAAGTGGGGACAAGCTTTACGTTTCAGAGTCATGGATTTCATCTGAACTAGGAGTGGCGTAAGTGGCCGAGTAGCGCCGGCCCAGCCTTATTATATTGGCCCAAATGGCCTGGAAGTTCCGCTAAGGCGGTCCATTCCTTAGGAGTTCAGTGTTCGGTTGACAAGTAAATCCGACAGGTTCTCTATTACATGTAGAAAATGGTGGGGTTGTACTACTACGACTGATCATCGTAAGTGGTCTTCCTGGCGCGGCAAACTCCCGTAATGAGTTCATCATCCAATTGAATAATTTCTACAACACTACCCAGAGCACTTCGATAGAAAGGCTACGGTTGGGCGATTGTTGAGTGTTGGCAGGGTAAAGTTTTCAAAATGATGTTTACATCAAATGAAGTATCTCGTAACTTCATTTTATTTTGATAATATTTTAAAGATTTAATCTATTCAAATCTTGCCTTATAGTCTCATCTATGTGATGAACTTTTGAAGCTAATTATAACTTGAACGGTGGTAGTTCAAGTAGTATTTGGGAAAGATATAAGTATATTGGGGTATCTTGTAACTTCATCTTTTAAACTTATATCTAATTAATAATTGTCTTATGAATGACAAAGATTTTCAGAAAAATGTTGAGACAAGGTTAGATATATGAGATCACCTTGCAACGATATTTTTTTTTATACAGTTATACACTGGGACTTTGTGTATATTGTGCATGGAAGAGGACTTCCAATATTTTGAAAAGTATATATGTATATATATATATACTGAATATTTTGCGACTTCATCGCATTAAGATATCAACTTGGTTCATTTCTTTTGACCAAGACTTTCATGAGTACTATGAGAAGGCTCATATATTGTTAATCATTATACATATTATTTTGGTGGGCTTGCTGCTCACCCTTGCTTTCTTCTTCCATCACACAACATCAGATAGACAAGATGAACCGGACCAAGCTCCCGATTCGCAAGAGGTTAGGAGACGTTCCGCAGTTTTCTAGAAGCACTGATGCCGCCATAGCTGAGGTAGGAACTACCAATAGGCTAGGCTTTCAACTTTTGATGTATCAGATTATGTATATTTATGAATTGTAATAATGGCAAAGAAATGTAAATTTATTCAGAAACCTGTTTAAGGTGTATTGGCATATAATTGTGGAATAAAACGACTTGTGATTATTTTTGGATATTCATCTCTGAGACTATAACTTGTGGTGTGTGTGTTTATTGTGGGGTCACAGTACAGAGTAGTTGATTATTTATTAAGATTGGGTGTTGTTAAGGGAAATGGAACTCGTGACAACCCGGATCCCCGACCCCGGATTTGGGGGTGTTACAACCTCTCTGGCCCATCCCATAAGAGCATTAGGGCCTGCATACTCACATGTAGCTCTATGCAGTCTAGCCTCAAGAATCCTCCGTGTCACATGAATTTCCTCTCGAAGCTCCCTCACACTACGATGAACATCTGTAGTCCTGATTATATGCTACAACTCTCGAATATGTGCCAACAGGGAATCACGCTCCAAAAGAAGAGCCTCATATCGGTAATAAGGAACATAATGTAGTGTAGACAGGAATGGGGCACTTGCAACTGAATGCCCAGTAGAATCTGAATCAGCAGGTGGGGGTCCTCTGATAGGTGGCCTCATACCCGGGGGTGGAATGGCCTGCAGTGGTACGGGCTGCAACACAGCTGGGGGTAAAATAGCCAACACTGGCGGAGCAACAGGACGTGGATCTGAAGATGGTCCTCCAACTGAGGGATCAGAGTGGTCAGCTGGTACTGGGATGAAAAAGTCGACCATCGCTGCTATCTGAAATCATATCGCAAAATAAGAATCTTGAACCACAACGTGAATTATACTAATACCTGTTATACCATTGTACTCAACCTCTCGACATTCTATCTTTCTACATCCTTGCTTCTAATCCTAACCCTCTACCCATTCCCGTCAATCTAGGCTTGTGTCAGTGATTTATAACCTGTAGCTCTGATACCAAACTTGTGGCGCCCTCCAAACCCGGGACAGATGTTTGGGGTCCACACACACACATCTTATTTATAACCTGCTTATGACAATAATAAAGATAATAATAATATGCAGTAAGCCTACTTACCAACTACTACGGATCGCAACTGGTTAAAGTATGCACACAAGCCACACACACACTTATATTACAAACACCCAAATCCCAACTATTTAAACTTACAACTGAATATTAAACATTATTAAAAACTTCACAACTTAAACTATTCCAAAAGCCGTTAACTAGCTTATTCCGATCAACCTGGAATCTTAGCTCTCGCACTGGATTGGGGATCTTCGCTACCAACCGGTTCCTTCTTAACTGGAAAAGAGTATAAACACAATCGCACAAATGAGCTAACTAGCTCAGTAAGTCATATAGATAATACTGAGAATAAATAATGATCAAGTGAAATGAGTTAAGGTATCAAGTCAACAATGAATAATGAGTTAGAATTGGATATTAGATTTTCATTTTAAAAACCAAGGTTAGGCTGCTGATCAGTCACACACTAACCACGAGCAAGGCATACAATTTTGCTATAATTATTGGATCCAAGACACACATTGGCCTAATTTGACCACCAATCTGGTCTAACCACGAATCTGGTCCACAATTTTATAAAACAATCCAATTCTATCACAATGACAGATTAAACAATGTAAAGCAATAAACAAAATCATAAACAACATTGGATTTCCAATCACGAGATGGTTTCAATCTTTACAAGGAAACAATATGGCAATTACAAAGAATGGCTATCAGGTGGTGAAAGAATTGGATAACAAAAGAATCAAAGTTTCAGAGTTACAAGGATTTGGTCTTTCATTGTATAAGGTACAATGGTTTGAGTATGTAAGCAATCTTGGTTCAGTGTTCAATATTTCGTTTGTATGTATTTATGGAGTAGTATCGTATATCTGTGATTCATATTCAGGTATTCAATAATCAATGGTTCAGAAAGAATAAGGTTTACGGCTCAAGGATCAATAAATGGAATCAAGGTTTAAGGTTCAGTGCTTCAAAGCACTTGCAATAGAAAAATAGAACTATCAACAATTCACAGAGTATCTCGAGAAAGTTCAGAGCACTTGTCTTGTATTAGTTTGCTACACTCTACTAGCTTTCAACCACACTTCTTATTCCTCAACTACTTGCTTCCCTTTCCTACACCTTGCCTCTTCTGCTCACATAGCATAAGCATCTATCAATACTCAACTCATATGATTATACTCGATATAAGCTTCTATCTACCCTTCGTTTTACCCAAATCCGATTGACGGATTGAAAGATACAATCAAAGGAGTCATATAACATACACATAGCGTAAGATGTTTGATTGAAAATACTTTTCAAAGAAGGTTTGATGTTAAAAAGATTTTTCAGATACCTAGTATGGATTACTAAACATTTTTCGAAATTTAAACGGGACGTTGAACCATTTTTGAAACAATAAAAAGGGTTCGGTCGGTCGATTCTGGATTCAAAATAATTTTATAATATTTATCGAGCCTTCAAAATAATTTAGAATAATATTTTAGAGCTCAAAACTATTTTTCGGAATTTTTAAATCAAAAATAAATAATTAAATCTAATTAAATAATTAATTAAAATCAATTAATAATTAATTAAATCAATTAATCAATAATTTTTTGAATTAATTGACCAATTAAAAATTATTAACTAAAATTAATTAACTGAGAAGTTCGCCGGTTCTGGCGAACTTTGTTTGCTTCGATTCGAGCAAACTAGGAATCGTCAGTTGTTGTAATATATATGAATCGATTGCAAATTCAACAAGGAACACGATATAATCAACAAAAACATCTAATAACCCCTAGAACAAAAAGCCCCAAATTTCAATTAAGAACATTCATACGGGTTATAAACCCTAATTTTGAAATTCAAAAATTAAACCCAATTTTGAACTTGTTATTGAACTCCAAATCAGTCATATAATATATCAAAATCATCAAGAAGAAAAGCTCTACAACATGCAATCATCAAATCATCCAAACAATCATCCGAACAAAAATTCATAATTTTAGTCAAAATAATTCGAAAATAAATAAAAATACAGAATATAAACCTTGATTTCTGTAGTAAAACGAGTTCTGGAATCTGAAAATACACTTTGAATCCTTCATTTTGAGTACTCGATCTTTCCAAACCGATTTCAATAACACCTTGAAATTGTAGTTTGATTCTCAGAAGGTTTAATAAAATTAGGGTTTTTCTCTGTAAAATTCTATAATTACTGGCTACAAATGATTTTCTGTACAAAATAAAATACGGTAAGGGCTATTTATATTTACGGAATATTGGTACCCCATTGGATCATATCGGATATAAAATAGTACATTTATTTATAAAAACAGATCCAAAACGGTACCGGTTTCGGGATAATTATCCAAATTTGTATAATTTGTACTGCGGTCTTGGTCTCAGGGACTGGTTACACGTATTACGAGGTGATAATTATAATAGTTAATAAAAAGATCCCGTTTATCGAAAATACGAGTTTTATTGATTTACCGAAACAATTTTGTATCGAAAATATTACGTCGGGACCCGCACAGGACAAACCGTACGCCGGATCGAAAAAGTCAAAATATGGAAAATGCTCGGAATATTGCAATTAGGTTAGAAAAGAGTTCTCGGAAGAGTTTGAGGTTATAAAAATGTTAAAAAGGGTGAAGTCGACTGGTTCTCGGTTATATAAAATAGTTATAAATACTAGGAAAATAATTTATTAAATCCATAGATTTTCTATAAAATCATAAATCAACATAAAAATAAATAGAAAGATATGACAATTATCTATATTTTATTTTGGACATATAAAAATTAAAATACTCAATTTATATTATACTTTTACTCACCCAAACACATAAACCACTTAACAAATAATTCACAGAATACATACTAAACATGCATAATATTTATTTATTAACCAAAATAATTACACGAAATATCCCAGATATTACAGCCATCAAATGTGATTCTTTTGGATTGGTTTGAAACCTTGCACACAGACATGTTGCAAATATGATGTCTGGTCTACTTGCCGTTAAGTAAAGCAAAATCCAATCATTCCTCTATAGCTAGAGATATCTACACTCTTGCCCTTTTTATCTTCATCCAACTTTGTAGATGTAGACATAGGTGTAGATGCAGGTGAACAATCAACCATACCAAACTTTTTCAATAAACCTTTGACATACTTAGTTTGGATGATGAAGATTCCATCACTTCTTTGACTGACTTGAAGTCCAAGAAAGTAACTTAATTCCCCCATCATACTCATTTCATATTCACTCTGCATAAGATTAGAGAATCTTAGGAAAAGCTTTCCATTTGTAGAACCAAAGATAATATCATCCACATAGATCTGAACTAGGATCATATCATCACCATGCTTCTTGTAGTAGAAAGTCTTATCAATAGAACCTGTAATAAATTTATGGTTAATCAAAAATTGTGATAGTGTGTCATACCAAGCTCTAGGTGCTTGTTTTAGTCCATAGAGAGCCTTTAGTAACTTGTATACAAAATTTGGAAATTCTGGATCTTCAAAACTAGGTGGCTGTTGCACATAAACCTCTTTTTCTAACTCACTATTAAGGAATGTACTCTTCACATCCATTTGATATACCTTGAAATTTGAATATGCAGCAAATGCAAGAAAAATCCTTATTGCTTCAAGTCTTGCAACTGGAGCAAAAGTTTCATCATAATCAATTCCTTCCTCTTGTGAGTAGCCTTTTGCAACCAACCTTGCCTTATTTTTTGTGACAATTCCATTTTCATCCATTTTGTTCCTGAATACCCACTTTGTTCCAATCACACTCCTATTCTTTGGTGCAGGAACCAATTTCCAAACTTTGTTTCTTTCAAACTAATTTAGCTCTTCTTGCATTGCTGATATCCAATCAGGATCAGGAAGGGCTTCCTCAATTTTCTTAGGCTCAACTTGAGACATAAAACATGCATGAAGACATTCATTTGCCGTTGCACTTCTAGTCCTCCCTCCAGCATTGGGATTGTTATTCCCAAAAAATAAAACAAGAATTACAGAAGGGAGGTTGAATGTAATTCTGGCTACTTTTTGAGATTTATAAAAATGGTCTAACTGAATATATACAAGTATTTAATTTGCAAAGTGCGGAATGAAAGAATTATATAAATCAAAGGACGAAGTAATAAAAACACAAGCTTTTAAAATATTCTGGTGGATTTGAATGTATCCACCATATATATATATATATCAGTTAGAGAACTCTGTGTAGCTTAAAAATGCTCACAGCTGCTTTACAAGTAGAACAAACAAACTACAGAGAAATTTTTGACAAGTATAGCTTTTTCTATCTCTCTTTCAAAATGTGTTTGCTTAGTTATTTTGTTCTACTAGCTACACTTGGTTTATATATCACCAATTTTACATGACAATAAGACAAGATAATAAAACAAACATATCTAGTCTAACTCCATACTACTTCACTACTCTATTCCAGCATCTTTGAATATCTTCACAATTGCATGAAAATGGTAATGCTTCTTTGTTCTCATAATCCTGCTTAACAGGCTGCCACATTCCTTTTGCATACAATCAACGCATGTGACTGTTAAGTCACTATCAACTGCACTTTTGAATTTAAACATCCGTTGAAGCTTCACTGGATCATCCGTTAAAGCTATGTATGATCATCCGTTGATACTCTGGATGATCATCCGTTGAAGCTTTATAGAACATCCATTGAAGCTTTATCTGAGCATCCATTGAAGCTTTGTGAAGCATCCATTGAGACTATCTTTTAGCCAGTTAACTCCATTTCACTTACATAAGATTTCAAGGCATCATCTATTTACAATTGGCCAACCTAACTTGTATATCAACCTAGTAGTCAACATGACTTAAACATTTCTCACTAATTTAGTTCACTAAGCTTATACAAGTATGCAGAAATGTGAACTGTCCTTATTTTACATAAGCTACTCTTTCAACGGATAGTGAAGTAATCATCCGTTGAAAGCTACAAAATCACTATATTAAATGTACTAAGGTGTTTTATTTAATTTATCATCAAGTTCATAACATATTCCTAACAATCTCCCCCAATTTATGTCTACTGGAATTATAGCCATAAATTAAGAGAAACTTGACGATAACAAAACACCATAAAAATACAGAATGAAAAGTAGTACATAAAACTGATAAGTGCTACAAAATTTATTGAAAATTGAACAAAGCAAAGTGTACAAAGAATTCTCACAATCAATTTTCAAGGTGCTCCTTTAGTCTGAGAAGATAAATCTATCTCCTTGATTTTCTGGATTTCTTCCGAAGCCTCCTGTTGTTCTCCTCTATTTGATTTTGAAGTTATCTGTGGAATTCAAGTTCATCAGCTTCTGAGAGATCTAGCATTTCTTGCATTTCCAATAGAGTCTCATTGCTAGAGATACTCAACTGGTCCTTTAATCTGAAGAATCTTTTAACTCCCTTTTCATCCCTGAATTCCATCAGCCAATAAGGCCTCAAATGCACTTTATTTCCTGTGAAGGGAATTGATAGAGTTTTTGGAAGTGCATCTTTGGCTTTGTTACTCCTCAGCTCCTCAATCTTCTTTAGAACTAATCTCCTTGCAGTCACATTGTATCCAAAGTTCTTTTTGAAAGATGAGTAGATCTTTATCTGAACAGATTGACTTTCTGGAAGAATCCTGTGAAGTGGCTATGTCATCTCTTTCCCTCCCTTATATTTAAATACCAGTCTTTCAGGAAGATATCTGTGAGCATCAATTCCTCTTACTTCTTCCAGTTCATCTAGGTAGAGATTCAAGTCTGAAAACTCCTTGATATCACAGATATACATAAGATCTCCCTTGTTGACTGTGGATTAAGATTTGGTTAGGGTCTTGGATCTAAGAGACACATGCTTCACTTTCTTGATTGCTCTAGTCTTTGTTTCCTTTGGCTTATTGAAGATTGGAAAGTTTAGTTGAGGAATTGGCAAACTATCCCAGTCTACTGGCTCATCCTTGGGAATTATGGGTTCACCATGAATTTTCCTAGTTGGATCCACCACCTTAAATTCTTCAAATACCACTGAGGGTTTTGATGTCTGAGTTGAAGTTGTAGGCTTTTTGGGAATGTAGTCTTCCATTTCCTCATCACTAAAGTCTAATTTTCTTTTGGAGGGGAGCTTGTATCTGAATCTTCTTTTCTGTTTAGGTTCCTGTTGCATTTCCTGATCTTGGGGTTTAGTAATTACAGTTGGTTGTGCAGAAATCTCTGTTGTGGTTTTTACAGCTTGAAGTTTGGCGAAAATAGCAGCTTGCTTCCTCTTTTGTTTGAGCTTCTTAGCATCCAGAGCAACTTGCTTCTTTTCTTGCCTGATTATTTCCTTCTCTTCCTTCTTAGCTTCCACAAATATTGGATATCCAGCCATCACACAAATTTCTTTACCATTTCTGTAGATTTTGGCAATTCTTCTTTTAAGTGTTGAATCAGTAGGATCTTTGAAAAATGCAATTAACCTAGCTAACAGCTTCTTCTCATCTGGCCTAGGTGTCTCATACATAATATCCATAGGATTCTTGTTTGAAAACTTAGAGTAGTTTCTTTTAGGCTTCATGATAAGATTTGCCTTTGGAGATTTTACACATGAAGTTTGGCCCTTTTCCAGATAATTCATACTTATATCATTCACAAAAATCTTCTTGGCTTGAGAGTGATGAATGAAGATTTTGTCTGGTTTCTGAATTGGCCCAAACTTTTGTTGAATTTCTACATCTATCTTTCTCCATTTATTATCTAGTTCCTTCTCCACAGCTGCAACATCAAGCATCTTAGGAATTGACTTTGACTCAAGCTTAACAGCTGCTATTTGGATCAGATCAATGTTGTCCAATACTGGTGGCTTTGGAAGAGTAATTTCTGGAACAATTACTTGGCTGATTTGTACATTTACCACTTTCTCCCCCTCACTAGATGGATCTGCTTGACTGATTAGAGATAACGATTTCTCCCCCTTTTTGTTATCATCAAGTAGAGTGGAGGAAGAAGATTGTGCAGCCACCAAATTTTGCAGCAGTTGAGTTTGCTGTGCTTGATGTAGATGTATAGCGGTGAGAGCAGCTTCCACAGCAGTCATCTTTTTGTCTAAGAAGTCTACTTTAGTTGCAAGATCAGAGTTCTTCCTCAACTGTCTCTTGATGTCAAGCATTGTTGCATCTGGAAGTTTAGTATTTAATCTTTCAGAGATATCCTTCTTTATTTGATCAATTTCAGTTTCGATAGAATTGACATTCTGATTATGTTGAAATCCTTGGATTTGATGCATTTGTAAAGAATTGAGATGTGCCTGTAAGAGCATCCTGGTGCCAGCATCTGTTGGAGATTGAAGAGCATTATGTGTCTCCTGGATTTGATGAATGAGAGTGGTCTTGAAATGTTGAAGATCACATTCCTTGGAGAATTCCCAAGATGGCAGGCCAGATCTAGAGCTGGAGCCTGCTGCCCCCCCTAAGTCCATGGGCTCTTTACTATCATCACTATCATCTCCAAAAAGATCTACAGATTCACCAGTGCCATAGTCTATATCATCATCAGCTTTAGGTGGCATGGCTTTGATGGCATCCTTAGCTCTTTGCATGGATTGAATGGAGTGTACCAAATTAAGCATTCTTTTAGCCTCCTCATTGCCCTGTATAGCTAGAGTTTGATAAACTGTAACAGGATGAGTAAATGTCTCAGTATCTAGGGAAATAGAATCTATGACAGCTTGATATTCTTGCTAAAATAGTCTTTTCCTTTCTGCATCACTGATATTTATTGACTCACAAGCAATGGTGTCCATCCTTATCTCTTCAGTGCCTGCATTTCTCTCATAATCTCTCTATTTTTGCATCAAGGGCTCCCCTTAGCTTCCCACCCTCATACCCTCACCTTCACCATCTAAGGTGGGACTCCTCTCACTCACTTTTGCAAGACCTGAAGAAATGGTCTGCATTGGTTCACTCATATTCTCTCCTTTTGCCTGGGAGCAACCCACCCTCTCACTCATTTCACTCCCTGCTTTCAATCCTAAGAGTGATTGAGCTACTACTAAGTCATCTACACTTGTGACAATTGTTGGGATTTGAAGTTGTGCAGTGACTGTCAACGGATGAGGAACATCCGTCGAAGTAGTAGTTTGAAGTGTCAACGGATGACTGCTGTTAGGCACATCCGTTGAAAGACAATCACTTGTCAACGGATGATTAATATCCGTCGAGATTGAAGAAATGAATGAGTTTGGAGTGGAGACTATTGTAAATTCTATGCAGATTGATGAAAATTTTAGCACAGATGTCTCAATAGAATTAGAAAGAATTGGCAAGTGAGCCAACAAATCATCTAAAAGATGATGTTCATTTGCTTGGATTTTTGGCTTCTCCAACAGAGTTAAAGATGGAGAATTTGGAAGTGATGTATGGATCATATCTACATCTAGTGAGTGTGTAGGTGAATTTGGTGTTTGAGGTGCTTCTATCACTAAAGATTTTGGCTGTGACTCCACATTTACTGGAGCCACATCAAACTGACTTTGAGAAGGTGCAGTGACCGAGTCTATTGCTTCAGTTTATATTGTGTGTGCACCCTGTGCTTCCCCAGTTAGTTTAGATTTCTTCTTTCTGACATAATTTTGGGGTGAGCTAGTGTCCCTTACCCTCTTGGTGTTAGCTTTGTTCAATAGTCACATCCTTTTGGGAGGATGCAACTAGTAATGAGCTTAAGTCCTTTTTAAGCACTGCAGTTTGTTGAGAAACTACAGTGTGGCTAGGATGGGAAACACTCACCTCTCCAACCTTATCCTTAAGGCTTCTTTGATTTTCACCCTGTCCCTCACCTTGTTTACCCTCCTTCACACTCCCCTCTTTGTGTTTATTAGATTTTGCAACTGGTTTCTTTTGAGAGAAACAAAGGGGGCTTTCTTAGCTTTGGATTTTGAAATTATTGGTTTAGTGGCTTGGGTAGGCATCTGTTTGGTCACATTCACAGATGCCATTGCCACTGTTGAAGGCAAAGAAATAGGTGGTTGAGAAGTAGTAGGTGGAACATAAACATTTACCTCACTAACCTGAGGCATTTCCATGACTGGCATGTACACAAGTGGAACATCATTGTGGTGATTTGCCCTGTTTAAATCTGCAATAACTCTCCTCTCTTGGACCCAATAATCTAGCTTATTTGTTGGGTTCTCAATAGTGAGGTTCTAAGAAACAAAGTTAGCTAACATCATTAAAAATCTAGCATAATAGATGTTCTTAGACCTCTTCTTCACATCTCCCAATTTACTCCTTGTCTCAAACATTACTGAAGTTCTAAAGTTAAAGTACTTGTCACTAAGAAGCATGTAAAGCATGTTAACTAGTGAATATGATATAGCATCAAAATTACTGACTTTACCCGAAAATACTTTAATAAAAGAATCACACAAGAAACTCCATTCTTTTCTAAGGCCTAATCTTCTAACTTCACCTAACTTAGTGGTAGTTAGAGTATAACCCATAGAAACTAGCATGTTACTCACATCAATGTCAGTGTGTGGAGCAAGTGTGTTATTTTCAGGTAATTTAAAGCACTTCTCAATTACATCACAGTTGATACAGTGTTCATTACCTTTGAGAGTGAAGGTAATGGTTTTGTCATTAAAGCTGAACACTGCAGTAGTCCAGATTTCCTCAGCAACTTCACAGTAGATAGTTGGAGACTCAAGCATGGCATAATTCAATTTGCAATTTAGCATGAAGTCCATCATCTTGTGATAATCTCCAGATGCCAGAATCTGCTTGTTCACCAAGGCTACAAAGTTGTTCTTTTCGTAGATAAAGCCAGTTGAGGACATGAGTTTGACTATGGGTGCCATTTCTGTGATTGAGATTAGTTGTAGAGAGAGTATTTGCTTTGGAGAAGAAAAGAGTTAGAGAAATTGCTTTGAGAACGATAAAAGAAATGAATTAGAATGAATTTTTCTTTTATACTTTCTCAGAAATAAACTGTCAAAAGTAATAAAGTAAAATAAAGTACCCAATCAAAATAGCCCAAAATAGCCGTTTATAAATATAAAACTGTCAAAATTATAAGATTATCCGTTGAAATATACATACAGGCTGTAAGTAATTTCGATGGATAATGTTCAGAATCAACGGCTAAGATTGGGACACTTCGACGGATAATGATAGGATACCCAGAGTAATAATTGATACTTCAACGGATGTTGAGTTTCAACAGATATTCATTTTCAACGGATAATGAACATCCGTCGAGATACAAATTCTGACTTAATCAAAATTTTATCAAGAAGAGAAATATCAATTTTAACTCTGGCTACATTACAACTTGCAAAATTATCAAATATGATTTAAGAGTAATTGAGCATACCTAATTCACTTACCAACCTAGAAAAGGTGGATTCATCAAGTGGCTTGGTAAAATATCTGCAAGTTGCTTCTCACTTGGAACAAAATGAAGTTCCACAGTACCATTCATCACATGCTCTCTAATGAAGTGGTACTTGATGTCTATGTGCTTTGTTCTTGAATGCTGCACTGGATTTTCAGTGATGGCAATTGCACTTGTGTTATCACAGAAAATGGGGATTATGTCCAATTGTAGACCATAGCCAATAATTGATTTTTCATCCACAAAATTTGTGCACAGCAACTACCAGCAACAATATATTCAGCTTCAGCTGTAGAAATAGAAACTGAATTTTGCTTTTTACTGAACCAGGATACAAGCTCGTTTCCTAGAAATTGACAGGTTCCTGTTGTACTTTTTCTGTCTATTTTACAACCTGCATCTGAATAACCAGTTACATCAAAACCAGAATCTCTAGGGTACCAAATGCCAAGTTTTGATGTTTCTTGAGATATCTAAAAATTCTCTTTATAGCTACTAAGTGAGATTCTCTAGGATTAGCTTGAAATCTAGCACAAAGACAAGTAGCAAACATTATATCTGGCCTACTAGCTGTTAAGTACAGAAGTGAGCCAACCATGCCCCTATAACTTGAAATATCCACAGACTTTTCAGTAGTGTTTAACTCAAGCTTAGTTGTAGTGGCCATGGGAGTTTTTGCAGATGTGCAATCCATTAGATCAAACTTCTTTAAAAGATCATAAATATATTTAGTTTGACTAATGAATATTCCATCACTAACTTGCTTAACTTGTAAACCAAGAAAGTAAGTTAGTTCTCCTATCATGCTCATTTCATAATTACTTTGCATTAATTTGGCAAACTTTTTGTAAAGTTTTTCATCTGTAGAGCCAAATATAATATCATCTACATAAATTTGAACAAGTATACTAGAGCCATTAATATTTCTAAAGAATAAAGTTTTATCAACAGTACCTCTTGTGAAGTGATTTCCCAAAAGAAACTTTGATAAAGTGTCATACCAGGCTCTAGGTGCTTGCTTCAGTCCATAAAGTGCTTTCAAAAGATAGTAGACATATTCTGGAAAATTTGGATCTTCAAAACCAGGAGGTTGACTAACATAGATGTAACAACCCCAAATCCGGGGTCAGGATTGGGTGTCACAAAATAACTTTAAATAATATAAACATGTATATTAAAATAAATATACCGATAACCCCTCATTAATCCGGATCGCTTATAGGTTATGGTATGAAACAAGAATCTAACCTTCTAAAATTATAATATCTAAAATACAATTCCATTACCTCTTTACTAATTTCCTCGTATTGATCACTTTGACACTTCCAAATTCCCTTCAGCTGGAATCTCTTCACTTTTGCAGTATATTAAAAGCTATTCACTTTTGCCCTTACTTGATACTAAAAGAAATAGGATTTCACAAAGCAAGAGTGAGCCAAAAATGCCCAGCAAGTATTATAAATGGTTTCCAGGTATTAGATCAAAGAAACTTCTGGAAACGATTTTTAAATGATTTCAAAACATCTTTATTTATTTAAAATAGTTGAGCGAATAAAACATCGGCCCTCATTGGCCTTAATCATAATTCACATTTTTCTATAAAAGAATAGTGAACGTTTCACTGATTCATCTCTTTGAATAAAATCTTTGTTCGATTTTGTAATCATAATGTTAGATATATTTGTGATGTCATGTCTAATCTGATTTGTGTTTAGTTTTCAGAACTTAACAACATGGCTTATCAGAACTTACTGAAGTCAGAACTTAATATCAGAACTTAAGGCGTCAGAAGATATATCAGGACTTAAGTGCGGGAAAACTTCAGATAAGGAATGTGGCTAATTTACAGGACAAGATCTGGACTAAAACAAAAGAAGATATGCATGAAGAGTTAGAAGACTAGAAGACTTGTAGAAGATATCTGATTGATATATTTTAGGAGACAGAATTATATTCCATATCAATTAGAAGATATCTTGTAACTGTGTACTATATAAACACAGCTCAGGGTTTATACTAGATGTGTTATCATTATCGAGAAGATTATACATTGTAACCTAGCAGCTCTTAGTGATATTGTTCATCACTGAGAGAGAACAACAGTTCTATTGTAACAGAGTTTATTTGAATATACTTGATCTTTGTTACATACTTGTGTTGAAATCGATTTGATTGTATAAACACTATATTCAACCCCCTTTTATAGTGTTATGTGACCTAACAAGTGGTATCAGAGCCTTCCTGTTAACACACATACAGTAAGATCCAAACAATCAATCATGTCTGAAGGAAGACAAACTCCAACTAAGCCCACCAAAACTCAAGATGCTCAAAACACTCAAACCCGCAGTCGATATGAGACTATTAGGGTTCCCATACTGAGACCATCTGAGTATCCCATATGAAAAGTGAAGATGACTATGTTTCTGGAAGCTACAGATCCAGAATACCTTGATAGAATTAATGATGGACCACATAAGCCAACCAAGCTCTCTATTGTAGTTGCTGATCAACCAACAAAGACCATACCAAAGGAGAAAAGTGAGTATACAGCTGAAGACATCTCATCTATTGCCAAAGATGCAAGGGTAAGGCATCTACTGCATAGTGCAATTGATAATGTCATGTCAAACAGGGTAATTGGATGCAAGACTGTAAAGGAGATATGGGATGCTTTGGAGACAAGATGTCAGGGAACTGATGCAATCAAGAAGAACATGAAGACTATACTCACACAAGAGTATGAGCACTTTGACTTAAAAGCTGATGAGTGATTAACTGATTTATATGACAGGTTTCCTAAACTTTTGAATGATCTGTCACTGGTGGACAAAGAATATGATCTTGAAGATTTAAATCTAAAATTCCTTTTAGCTCTTCCTGAAAATTGGGATTTGAAGTCTACTACCATAAGAGACAACTATGACCTTACTGAAATTACTCTTGATGAAATTTATGGTATGCTCAAGACTCATGAACTTGAGATGGATCAAAGGAGCAAGAGGCATGGAAGAAAGTCAAGGACAGTTGCTCTTAAAGCTGAGGAGGAATCTCCTAAAGTTGTTGTCTCAAAGAAGGGCAAAGGAAAGGCTCTCATCATAAAGTCTGATTCAGAGTCATCATATTCTGATGATGATGATTCAGAAACTGAAAGTTTATCTGAAGTTGATGTTGATGTAGAGATGATGCAACTGTGTGCTCTTATGGTGAAGGGTATCACAAAGATAGCATACAAGAAATTCAGAAAGGGAAAGAAGTTTTCCAGGAAAGGTGGAAGTTCTGATAAGAAAGGGTACAGAAAGTCTGAAGACAAAGGAGGAAAGTCTGACAGAGGAGACAACTCAAATGTCAAATACTAAAATTGTGGTGAAAGAGGCCACATATTTCCTGACTGCAAGAAAGGAAAAAGTGATAAAGGCAAGGCACTTGTCACAAAGAATAAAAGCTGGACAGACACTTCAGATTCTGAAGATGAGGTAAACTATGCCTTGATGGCAAATGCTGATAGCAGTACTGACACTGCTGAATTGAAGGTACCTCAAACAACCTTTGCTTTTCATACTGATGATATTACTGAGTTAAGATTATACCTTAAAACCATGTTCATTAGTTTTAGAGATCAGACTTTAACATGTGAAAGATTAACATCTGAAAGTCTTGCTCTTAAAAACAGAAATGACTATTTAGAAAAGGAGTTAGTTTTTCTTCATCAAACTAAGAAAGAAAGAGATGAGGCTTTGTATGTTAGAGATGAAGTGCTAAAATTAAATGAATCTCTAAAACCTGATTTAGAAAAGGAAAGAGAGATCATCAGAACTTGGACTAACTCTGGCAGAATAACTCAGAATTTACTAAGTAATGGAATCTGGAAAGAGGGCTTAGTTTATGGAGATGATAAAAGTGAGAAATGAACTGTGCAAATTGAGCCAACTGTTGTTAAACAGAATGCTAGGAAAAATAGGAATGGAAAGGAAGGTGTAAATAAAAGCAATAATTATATGCCTGTTCCTAATGCTCCTAGAAAGAAATGCTATAACTGTGGAAACTCTAACCATCTTGCTTTTTTTTACATGAAGAATAAGGATATAAACTCTTTACCTCCTAGATCAGAAGTTAAGAGTCAGTCTGTTAGGTTTAAACCACAAAATCCTTGTTTTCATTGTGGTAGTTTATGGCATTCCATTTATACTTGTAAGGAATATCATAGTTTGTACTATGGTTATTATCAAATAAAACCTTCTTTAAAAAAAGTTAGCATTGTTCCTTCTAGTGTAAAGTCTGATGCAAAGTCTGATATAAATTCTGATAAACAGCATGTTAGCATAAACTCTGAAACTAAATTTGCTGCAAATGCTAACAAATTTAAAAAGGCCAAAGGATCCAAGCAAGTCTGGGTCCTTAAAACTAACCAATAGTGGTCTTTGTGATTGCAGGGCAACAGGAAAAACATCCTAGTTCTGGACAGTGGATGTTCAGGACATATGACTGGAAATAAAGCCTGCTATCAGAATTTGTGGAGAAAGCTGGCCCAGGAGTTTCTTATGGAGATGGCAACATGGGAAAAACTCTGGGATATGGCAATATCAATCTTGGGAATTTCATCATTGAATCAGTAGCTCTTATCTCAGGACTTAAACACAATCTGCTAAGTGTGAGTCAAATCTGTGACAGAGGTTATCATGTGGATTTCTTTGAAGAACACTGTGAAGTTGTAAGTAATTCTACAGGCAAAGTAGTTCTGAAAGGTTACAGACTTGGTAACATATATGAAGCCAGACTTTCAACAAACTCTGATGGTTCTGCAATCTGTCTGTTGAGTAGAGCATCAATTGAAGAAAGCTGGAATTGACACAAGAAACTCTCTCATTTAAATTTCAACAACATAAATGAGCTAGTAAAGAAAGATCTTATGAGAGGACTGCCAAAATCAGTGCTCCTGATGGCCTTTGTGATTCATGTCAAAAGGCAAAACAAAAAAAATCTTCATTCAAGAGCAAAACTGAATCCTCAATTCTTGAGCCTTATCACTTACTGCATGTTGATCTATTTGGTCCAGTCAATGTCATTTCCATTACAAAGAAGAAATATGTTATGGTTATAGTGGATGAGTTCACAAGATACACTTGGGTGTATTTCTTGCACAAGAAGACTGAAATTGCATCTACCTTAACTGACCATGTCAGACAGCTAGATAAGTTGATCAACGATTTTGTTAAAGTAATAAGAAGTGATAATGGCACTGAGTTCAAGAATTCAATCATGGAAGAGTTCTGCAAAGAGCATGGAAAAAAGCAGGAATTTTCTGCACGTGGAACTCCACAGCAAAATGGAGTTGTAGAAAGAAAGAACAGGACTCTCATTGAAGCTGTAAGAACTATGCTTGATGAAGCAAAGCTACCAACCTACTTTTGGGCTGAAGTTGTGCAGACTGCTTGTTTTACACATAATGCTACACTCATAAACAAGCATGGAAAAACACCATATGAGATGGTGAAGAGAAAGAAGCCAAATCTGAAATACTTTCATGTATTTGGATGGAAGTGTTTTGTTCTTAAGACTCATCTTGAACAGTTGTCAAAATTTGATCTAAAAGCTGATGAAGGAATTTTTGTTGGATATCCACTTTCCACAAAAGCCTTCAGAGTCTACAATTTAAGAACAAGGGTTGTCATGAAATCTATCAATGTATCTTTTGATGATAAAAAGATTATTGGACTTAAAGATTTCAATGATCATGATCAGCTGAGATTTGAAAATGAAGGTTTAAATTCCGATTCTGTAAATTCTGATGACATAAATCCTGATCCTGTAAGTTCTGACGGGTTAAATTCTGATATCATTGAAACTGTGGTAACTACTCCAAGGGAAAATGTACCTGTTCAGGGGGAGCAAGCTAATTATCCTACCACAACTCAAGACTCTTAAGAAGCATCAGAACCTGTCACTGGCTCTTCAAGTTCTGATTCATCAAGTTCTGATGAGCCAAATTCTGAAAATTCTGGAAACTCTGATTCTTCAATTCCTGAAGGATCCAATTCAAATTCTGAAATTTCAGAGAGCATAACTTCAGGGGAGCATCAAAAAATGCTGATGGAGACAGCATGGATCATGAGGGAGGATCCAGTTCTAGAGATCAACTTCCATCTGCAAGGAAGTGGACTAAAGCACATACACCTGACTTTATAATTGGAGATCCTGAAGTAGGTGTCAGAACTAGAACTGCAACATCAAATGAATGTCTCTATCATTCCTTTCTATCTCAGACTGAACCAAAGAAAGTGGATGAAGCTCTTCAAGATGCTGATTGGTTGCAAGCAATACAGAAAGAGTTAAATGAATTTGAAAGAAATAAAGTCTGGACCCTAGTGCCAAGACCAAGGAACAGATAAATTGTTGGCATAAAATGGGTGTTCAAAAACAAAACTGACAGTGATGGCATAATTACAAGAAACAAAGCAAGTCCGGTTGCTAAAGGTTACTCTTAACAAGAGGGTATTGACTATGATTAAACATTTGCACCAGTTGCTAGATGGGAAGCCATAAGAATCTTTTTGGCTTATGCTGCTCACAAAAAGTTTAAAGTCTTTCAAATGGATGTGAAAAGTGCTTTTCTCAATGGAGAATTAGAGGAAGAGGTATATGTTGAACAACCTCCAGGATTTGTTGATCCAAAATTTCCTAATCATGTCTATAGACTTGATAAAGCACTTTATGGCCTTAAGCAAGCTCCAAGAGCATGGTATGAGACTTTAGCTCAATTTTTTTTCTGGAAAGTGGATTTAACAGAGGCACAATTGATAAAACACAGTTCTACCTCAACCATGGAAATGACTTACTTTTGGTACAGATATATGTTAATGATATCATCTTTGGTTCTACAAATGGGAAACTCTGTGAAAGGTTTGCAAAGCTAATGCAGTCAAGATATCAAATGAGTATGATGGGAGACCTTAGCTATTTTCTGGGACTTCAAGTCAAACAAACTGAAGAAGGTACTTTCATCAGTCAATCCAAGTACACCAGAAATCTACTCAAGAAATTTGGAATGCAAGACAGTTCTACTGCTTCAACTCCCATGGCCACTGCAACCAAGTTAGATAAAGATGCTGGATCATCGGTAGATATTACTAACTACAGAGGTATGATTAGCTCTTTACTCTATTTAACTGCAAGTAGACCTGTATCATGTATGCTACCTGTTTTTGTGCAAGATTTCAGGCTGATTCAAGAGAACCTCATCTAATAGTTGTGAAAAGAATTTTCAAGTACCTCAAGGGTATAACTGATCTAGGATTATGGTATCCTAGAGAATCAGATTTTAAGCTAGTAGGTTACTCAAATGCAGATTTTGCAGGATGCAAAATAGACAGGAAAAGCACAAGTGGAAGCTGCCAATTTCTTGGAGGCAGATTGGTTTCTTGGTTTAGCAAGAAACAGAAGTCTATTTCCACATGCAGAAGCAGAATATATTGCTGTAGGAAGCTCTTGTGCACAGATTCTTTGGATGAAGAATCAGTTACTGGACTATGGGTTAGAATTTTCTAAAATACCCATTTACTGTGATAATCAAAGTGTTATTGTTATGACAGGTAATCCAGTTCAACACTCAATGACAAAGCACGTCAGCATAAGGTACCATTTCATAAGAGAACATGTAATGGAAGGTACAATGGAAATGTATTTTGTTCCAACAGATCAACAACTGGCAGATATCTTCACTAAACCACTATGTGAAGCTACTTTTACAAGATTGGTAAATGAACTTGGAATGGTTTCAGGTTCTTTCTCAAAATCTGCTTAGTTTTTGTTCTCATGCATCAGACTTTATGATCAGTGTTTACAGATTGTCTTATCTCTATGTAATATGTGCTTAAATTGTATGAATGTTCTGTGAATATTCAATCCAATGAGGATTATTTGTTAGATGCTGACTTAGTAGTCTTTAACAGATTGCTCCCCTATGCCTATCTCACAGGCGGGGTGAATCTGGTTAACAGGAATAATCTCATGATTGGCTATTTCTACTTGTAAGGGTTCTATCAAGGGTTTAGCCTTAAGTCTTAACTTACGCGCAAAGTCCCTTGATATAAAAGATTTAGTTGCTCCCGAATCAAATAAAACATTTGCACTGACTGGTTGCATGTCTATGCGCTCATATGCCCCTATTTGTCTGGCATCCGAATTACACTTCCTTAACATTGATACGTGGAACACGTTATGAACTTGCTACAGGTTCAGGGGTAGGGCTAGCTCATATGCTAACTTCCCAAACGTCTTAATATATCCAAGGGTCCAACAAATTGTAGACTTAGCTTTCCTTTCTTTCCGAACCTCATCAATCCTTTTTCAAGGGTTTCCAAGGGGATACCTATAACATTACTAGGCCCCCTATTTCATACTCTTTGTCCTTTTTGAGTCAAATCAGCATACCTCTTATGTCCATCTTGGGTTACTACCAGCCGTCCTCTGATTAGATCTATTATATCCCTGGTCCTTTGGACTACTGCGGGTCCGAGCATCTTGCGCTCTACAACTTCATCCTAACATAAGGGAGATCAACATTATCTTCCCTCAAGGATCTCATAAGGTGACACCTCGATAATGACATATGATCTATTGTCGTGATATAACTAAATCCGCGTTAAGTGATCATTCCAAATTTTTTCAAGTCTATTGCACAGACTCTCATTATAGCGTTTAGCATTAGAGCTTTTGCTTCTCAATACCCATTCTTTTCGAGTTCGTAATCGCTACTACCTTCCGTTCCTAATATTATACTGGTTATACTTTTGCTCGTTAGCGTTCTATAACCTTTTAATAACCACGTCAACCTTAGTATTACGAATGTGTTCCCATTCTGAATACCACCATAACTTTACTACTCCTTTTTCAGCTGTTTCTATTTTCGAAAGCTTAATCCTTCATATAGAAGTAAAAGAATTTATTGAGAGATCACTATGATCATGAACACTTGTTATCTCGCATAGTTAGTACAGAAGGTGGCCAGCCTTTAGTACTTGACAAGCAATTAAACAATAGTTGGTATCCTACTAGGCTTCTATCACACAGATAGACAGTCATTCGGCAATATCTCCCCTTCTGGAAGGGTTGTTCTTCTCAACTTACATGAAATGAAAAGAAGAGAAAAGAACGAACTGAAGAGAATTGTATATATAAAAAAAATATACTGCCACAAAATATCTGGCTTGGAACCTACCTCTGAACTATAGAGGTTTGTCATAGGAGAACAAAATATATACGTATTTATATCAGCATCAAGTATTATAGCATCATATTTCCCATGCCTAAATATTTCTATTCCGTCCATCATTCTATGGACCCATGCTCTTCCTCGAGCTTATACACAATCACCTTTGAAACTCCCTCGATTTCGAAAATCGAACCTGGGATCTCATTTTAGACATCACCGTTACTAGAGTTCTATGCTTGCACCGCAACCTTCCTCATATAGTAATATGACTCTCTTTTCATAAGAGGGAATAAATATTCAATAGGTAGATACTCTACTTAATTAGTCTATCAATGATAACTTATACACTACCACGACCCGTTTAGTGGTACTCAATCTCAACATCCATTCCAATACAACTCTCACGGTTGTAATCAGCTCGTTACTCGCAGAATCATTGCTGCCTTACTATGGTCCACCACTGACCCACTGTCATCATTCACTTTCCATGAAATCTTAATAGCTAACCATACGGAGTCCATACATGTCGTATCAAATCCTTCTAAGGAAGTAACATAATCACCATTTCTGATTCATGAAGAACACTCCTGATCTCAAAGGTTCGTTTAGTCCTTTTGAAACATGGTCCAGGCTCATTCTCAAGATAGTACCTTCTAAGATAGATAGCCCGCTCATGGCGATTACACGAATTAAACCTTTACCAACTACTATTACGGCTGGGTATTGCACAGTCATCAGAAGGAATGTCAATCTTCCAAACCATAATACAACCTTCACAGTTTTAACCATCATCACTGTATTCTTTTGGCACAAGCGCCTATAATTATCCTCTTACCTTTAAAGTGTCGGCCACCTCTTTGGCCTTTCCTGATAGTAAAATTTCCTTACAGTCAATGTCACTTTAACCATCTCCAAATAAATTTTCTACCTTATTTCAATCACAGCTTATGTGAAAATGCTTTCCTTAAAATCTGATGAGTAAAAAAAAAATCACCATTTTTCCATAAGTTATTGCCTCAGTCTTTAGAGGTTAATCACTGTCATGACTGACTCTCAATCATAATTAGAACATCTTTTATCTTAAGTCCTAATTGCCCTGAATAATTTCGACCATTACTGGTTCGATCCATACTTTCTCGTGGTTTAACACGTGCCCCACTTGGCAACATTATAATTACGTCATATTTCCTTTATCAACATTTCTATTCTTGAAAATTTTGAATATTACCTTTCTCCTTGTAAAACCTCTAAGGTTATCTTTCAATCGTTCCTTCGGTATTTCCTAGATACAGGGCATATTAAAATACCATTTACTATTACTAGAACCATTGTCTATATACTTCTGAAAAATTTCTCCACTGATTCTTAAAGGTTGTTGCTACATTAACCCTTTCCAAATCATACTGTCAAAACTCATACTGTCCCTATTAAGGGTGAAATTCCAACCTTTATGCATTCCCCTAGGATTCATTTTAAGTTACCGATGTTCTATCCTTAATTCCACCTTTAAAAGGTACCTGCATCCTTCCATGGATAAATCAAGTCATATATCCCTGATAAGGGTGTCTTATTCAATCATTCCCACCTCGATAGTCTATACCTAACTTCATAATAGCATCCTTATTCAAATTGAGGTCAATCCATATGGCCTCCAAAAGATAACAATGGTCATCCACTTTTCTTTCTTGATTTGGTAATGATAACATGGATGTTCTGGAAGATATTGGTCATGTTCAACGTGAACTTCTTCTTAATAATTCCTTATTTACTTTTGTTGTTTATCTCAACAGTCATCTCAATGTTGGGATATCTTTCATATCTGGCGTCTCCCTTTCTGGGTATCATGCCACCGGTCTTACACTTTACCTTCTTGAAGGTCACTTCCTTCACCCAATTTTCTTAATTTCTTACTTTCTTGTCTCCTCAGTCTATCCGCGTCTCATTATTTATCCTTCGAATTATCTCAAGGTTTCCTCGAATCTTCCCAACTTACAGGGGATAAAATATATGTATCTCTTATACCTTCAACCATCAATTTAACTCATGGTGAATCACTCTCATCCGGACGATTACCTACTTTTCTATTTCTATTTCTACGAGTCTTTAGGGTTTCCTCATACCCAACTCCCTTATCATTCCTCAAACTCTCTTGCCTT
The DNA here is from genome assembly GCF_009905375.1 of Apium graveolens. NCBI lineage: Eukaryota > Viridiplantae > Streptophyta > Magnoliopsida > Apiales > Apiaceae > Apium > Apium graveolens. Next base: position 37,526,436 of record NC_133653.1, read on the forward strand.
TATATTCCTTTCTCTTATCGTTATTTCATGAACCAACACAACATAAGCATTGATTTCAAACATCCCGTCATTCTGGATTCGTGTCTTCAGAACGAATCTTGATAACTTTTACAACTTAGATTCATAATTCATCATACTCGTCTGCCTTTGTTCTGGCTCTTAAGCTTTTACACTATCTTCATAACCTTGGGAAGTACTTTCCTGAAAACAATTGACTGAACTTAAATCAGTTTATTATAATCTCTTGCTCCGTGCCTTCCTTGGCCTTTCACCAGCGGGTGGTCTCTCTCTTAGGAGGGTAAGTGATAAAACAGTCTTTTGTGGTTCGTCAATCATTTAGAATCTCAAATGATTCATCTATTTCCTTTAGCCAGGCTCTTGCCTCGACTGGGTCAGCTTGTTCCTTGGAACTCTGAGAGCTTAGCGACTTAAAGGTCATGAAAGAATTTCCCACCGCACTGTCTCCTCAGGGTGGTGGTTGGGGATAATAGTCTAAGTTCTCTTTAGACAGGTCCATGAATTGCCGTATAGGGGTACCATCTCGGGTCTCCTGTCCTTACTCGACTTTTGTTTCCTCAGTCTAAATATTTCTTCCTACTCCCCATAATTGGGGTCATCTTACATAATTTAAATCCTCATTTTCCACTTCATCATGTTATGGGTTCCTTTTGTCTTGGTGGCAACCTCCCTGACTATCACGTTCAGGGTTTGCTCTAACTCTTATTCCTCAAACTAGCTTTCATCTAAGATTTCATCTTTAAGCTCTTAAACCTTTGGAACCCAAATTCTATGGGAATACCTCATTATTCCCTTATCATCACTCTCGGTATTAATCTCATACCTATTTGTTGGCTCTCTGCCTTCATTCATCACTTTTACTGGCACAATATGTTCTTTTCCAATACTTCGGGCTGTATTGCTATCTCAAACAGCTTTTCGGTACCGGCTCCGGTTACCTTCACTACTATTTCCATTTTCTCAAAATCTCTTATAAACTCTCCAAAAGACATTATCATCTAGAGTCTCTCCTTTTTACTAAGGGCATCAGCCACCATATTGGCTTTCCCCGAATGATAAAGAATCTCCCAATCATAATTCTTGATTAGCTCTAACCGCCTCCTCTGGCGTATGTTGAGCTCTTTCTACGTAAGAATGTACTAGAGCTCCTATGGTTTGTGAATCTCACACTTCTCTCCATACAAGTAGTGCCTCAAATCTTTAGGGCAAAACTATTGCCACGAGCCCAAGCTCATGGGTGGGGATATCGAATTTTAAATTCCCTTAATTGTCTTGACGCAGACGCGATTATCTTGCTGTGCTATATAAGAAGCACCCTAATTCCTTATGCGAAGCGTCACTTACAAATCACAAAATCTCATTTTCCATCCGGCAACGCCAACATAGGGAACGTCACTAACCTTTGCTTCGGTTCTTAAAAGTTGTTCTCGCATTTCTCTGTCCATTCGAACTTCTCAGTCTTACGAGTAAGCCGCGTTAAAGGGGCTACTATCTTTACAAACTTGAACGAACCTCTGGTAGTGACCGGCCAATCCTACCTCTGGTAGTGACCGGCCAATCCTACCTCTGGTAGTCGACCCAACCAGGGTCATCAATTCATCAGTGGTCCTTTATCCAATCTCGTCAGGATCCTCCATGGGATCCTCCTCAGCAAATATCCCTTCTAGGACAACATCCTCAACCGCTACATCCTCAATATCAACATCATCCGGTCCTGCGTTAGGACGCTCTATTGGATCCACAATCTGATCTCCAATTAGTAATAAAACATCATCGCGTTGATGTTCCTCAACTTCAGGGTTCGGAGTCCCGCTACCATATACGATAACGAACTACGCTTCTATCACTACATTTATAAGGGTTCCCATAAGGGTTTTAACTGTCAGTACTACGTTAGGTAGTCCGACTATGAACTTGGCAAGAGTTCTTATTATCTTAGTGAACTTATTATCTTAACGTCCCATCATCTCTGAGGTTTATAACGCTTGGCTCTGATACCATTTCTGTAACACCCCCAAATCCGGGGTCGGGGATCCGGGTTGTCACGAGTTCCATTTCCCTTAACAACACCCAATCTTAATAAATAATCAACTACTCTGTACTGTGACCCCACAATAAACACACACACCACAAGTTATAGTCTCAGAGATGAATATCCAAAAATAATCACAAGTCGTTTTATTCCACAATTATATGCCAATACACCTTAAATAGGTTTCTGAATAAATTTACATTTCTTTGCCATTATTACAATTCATAAATATACATAATCTGATACATCAAAAGTTGAAAGCCTAGCCTATTGGTAGTTCCTACCTCAGCTATGGCGGCATCAGTGCTTCTAGAAAACTGCGGAACGTCTCCTAACCTCTTGCGAATCGGGAGCTTGGTCCGGTTCATCTTGTCTATCTGATGTTGTGTGATGAAAGAAGAAAGCAAGGGTGAGCAGCAAGCCCACCAAAATAATATGTATAATGATTAACAATATATGAACCTTCTCATAGTACTCATGAAAGTCTTGGTCAAAAGAAATGAACCAAGTTGATATCTTAATGCGATGAAGTCGCAAAATATTCAGTATATATATATATACATATATACTTTTCAAAATATCAGAAGTCCTCTTCCATGCACAATATACACAAAGTCCCAGTGTATAACTGTATAAAAAAAATATCGTTGCAAGGTGATCTCATATATCTAACCTTGTCTCAACATTTTTCTGAAAATCTTTGTCATTCATAAGACAATTATTAATTAGATATAAGTTTAAAAGATGAAGTTACAAGATACCCCAATATACTTATATCTTTCCCAAATACTACTTGAACTACCACCGTTCAAGTTATAATTAGCTTCAAAAGTTCATCACATAGATGAGACTATAAGGCAAGATTTGAATAGATTAAATCTTTAAAATATTATCAAAATAAAATGAAGTTACGAGATACTTCATTTGATGTAAACATCATTTTGAAAACTTTACCCTGCCAATACTCAACAATCGCCCAACCGTAGCCTTTCTATCGAAGTGCTCTGGGTAGTGTTGCAGAAATTATTCAATTGGATGATGAACTCATTACGGGAGTTTGCCGCGCCAGGAAGACCACTTACGATGATCAGTCGTAGTAGTACTACCCCACCATTTTCTACATGTAGAGGAGAACCTGTCGGATTTACTTGTCAACCGAACACTGAACTCCTAAGGAATGGACCGCCTTAGCGGAACTTCCAGGCCATTTGGGCCAATATAATAAGGCTGGGCCGGTGCTACTCGGCCACTTACGCCACTCCTAGTTCAGATGAAATCCATGACTCTGAAACGTAAAGCTTGTCCCCACTTTCCCCAAGTAGAAACTTGTTTATACGGCTCCACCAAGAAGCCGTATCTATTTGGAAAGGAGAACTCACCGATATTTCCCAGGTGATGTCTGTTAATGGATTAACTTGTTCCAAGAATTTTACTTCCCGAGTGTTGGGTAAGTAATCAATTCATTTATCAAAACAGCAACCTTGTTGTGAATATAAAACACACCACAGAGCCGGATCCCTCAGGTTTTGAGCGAGTATTTAAATCCCCTTCGAAAGGAGGATCTTAAAAAAATGAGTTTTGGGATCCGCTCTAACTTTTAAAAAAATCATTTTGGAGACTCGCAAAACATTTTTAAGAATGTTTGGAGTGAAGCTGATTTAATGAAGTAAATCAGTCCCCAGAATATTTAGAAAATGTCTGAATATTATTATTTAAATAATATTCCCATAAAGAATAATCTTTATAAAATAATTGAAGTAGAAGTATTAAAACTTATACTTGAAATGAATAGCAAATAATCAAAGATATACTTATACGAAAGTAATATCTTTATTTGAATAATCAAAAGTAAGTTTGATTATCGACACCTTATTCTTTAATACAATAAAGAATATTATTAAGTAATAAGCGGAGTCATAATACCTCGAATGAATACTATAAATAATATTCATAAAATAAAGGAGTCATACATCCTCAAATGAATATCCAAGTAATATTCAATAATAATATAAACTGAGTCATAAGCCCTCGAATGAATATTCAAATAATATTCAAATAATAAAATAAACTGAGTCATAAGCCCTCGAATGAATACTCAAATTAATATTCAATAAAGTAAAATAAAGGTATCGAATAAACCTTATTCGATCCATAGTTTTAAAAACTATATCCATATATATATAAATATATATATATATAATATACTCGGGAACATCGACTCCCGGTTTAGAAATATGTTCACCTTTTATCCCCTATACTAAGGGTATACGCAACTACTTGCTTATTTCTAGCATAGGTATTATGCAACTATAAGCATTGAAATCAACAGATAGATAACCAGATTACGAAACAGACATGCATATATACCATATCAGCATGCTCCAATATATCGCAAAATTTGCTAATAACAATCATGCACTATCACAAGATAATGCATATACATATATTTACATCACAACAACAGTATATCGGGTAGAAAACTTGCCTGAGCGACTGGGGGTTACGAATGGCTCGGGACGAGTCTGGTAACCTATAAACAACAAGTAAGTTAGAATTAAACCAAAGTCACTTGTAAATCTATACTCTAACCAACTCAGACTCTAACGCTCGTTTTGCGCAACCTGATTCTCTTAAGTCACTCGAGTACCCTCGGCTCCACCATTTTTAATAATTTAACCTTTACGAGTTTTAAGGCGATTCCTTCGCGAGTGTCTTACCAACTGCCTAACACACTTACCATAAATGTTTCATGCATTAATTAACCCTTTTTGGTCTTTAACCTATGTTTCAAAGTAAGGCGAGGGGAAAAGTTTCGTTCGCGAAACGCCGTTACTTGAAACGGTCGTTTCTCCTAAACCGTGCATCGGAATCGAACGAACTACATATCAAAACGAAGCTCGTAACATGAGCTATCTAAACATGGCAGTGGTCATAATCTATCAGGGGGTTCTCGGGTCCTAATGTTATGCACAAAAACAGTCCAAAGAAAATCGGACGTTACGACGGCTATGTTTACGCGATTACCAATGTTTAAACTACTCCAATTAACCACCAACCAACTCATAACCATCAATACAACAAAACTTCACCTAAACCATACCACATCAGTCCATAATCTCCAAGGTTTTCAATTCAAACAACCACAATCACGACCTATGAACTATAATCAAGCTTCAATTACCAAAAACACTTCCAAATCAAACCAAACTACTAATAATCACAATCCATGCTTCTCATTTCACAACACCAACCATTAAACTTACTAACAAATAAAGTAAAGGCTAGGGTTTGAAGTTTATACCTTCCTTGGTAGGTGTTAAGTTGCTAGGAAGCCTTAGGGAGCCTCCTACAAGCTTGATCTTTCCAAAGAAATCAAGAACACAAAGTTAGGCTTTGAAGTTTCTAAAAGTCCGATTTAAAGAACTGTAAAAATGAGGGTCTTACCATGATTATTTGGACGAGACTTGTGAACAAGAGTTGTAGGCCATCTCAATACCTTTCCAATGAGCTATAGAACACAATATTTGAGTGAGAAATTAAGGAGATACAGCAGTTTTAGTGTTCTGGTTCTGTTTTGGCCGAGAGCATGAAGAACAATGCCTTGGTTTCTTTTTGATTTTGATGAAAAATGATTTGCTTGGCTTGGTTGGTTTGATTTTTGTGTTTGTTTTAGTAAATTACCTAGTTGCCCTTGATTTTGTGTGGTTAAAAAGCCACCACATCTCCTTCCTTCCCATGTCATGCTTGTGTCATCCTCATGATGTCATCCTCCCCTCCTTGTCCTCTTCTCATTGGTTGGGTGACATCATCCTCTCTAATCCCTTTGATTAACTTCCTAATTGTTTGCCTAATGACCGCTGATCTGTTATATGGTTCGCTTAACTTTCGTTTTTGTTTATCGTTTGAAGGATCATACCCGGGATCTTATTACTTAGGTTCCCTTAACCTTTCTCAATATATTATATTCCTTTTATGATCCTCTCCTATAATCCTTTAATTTAAATCCTTTTTATCCTGTTACCTTTTTCTCAAATCTTTCTGTATCTAGTGTATTTCCGGGAAAAATCAAAGTGTTCGGATTTGGATTCTGACGATCTTTACATACACTTATATCCCATATAAAGTACTAATAAAATCTCAGAATATCCATATCAGAACCCCTACATAGTGTGGCATGAAAAGTTTTCTCATTCAGCAAAAATACTATTCATAAGGGTTTCAAAAATTTCCCAAAAATTGGGGTTATTACAGAGGTGATGGAGGATCTCGAGAGGCTTGGTGGACCAGAGTTTCCTTGGAGTTAGAGACAGAGATGTTGAGCCAGAGTTGTGGTGGTTTTATTATGTACAGTAGTGTGTAGTGTGTATCAGTAGACTTTTGGGTTGTATTTATAGACTAGATCTGCTGACGTAGGTTTGTTGTACCCTTTTGCTTTTACTTCTGAAACATTTTTACGCTTATACTACCTAAAACTTTTGATCTATATATATCAGTACCTTTTCCTTTCCAGCATTGTCATTTACATTACTGCACCAGTTATACCTCTTGTGATACCATGTACCTTAACCCCTTAACTGTTTACATTCTGTAAAGAAATAGGCAATTTACTTAGTTCAACTGTTATAACTGTTTTTAAAAAGAGATATTTCTGTTTTACAAAACTTTTCTTTTATGCAAAGAATTTGATTTAAAGGCTAAATAAGTTGTTTGATTCTTTACAGAAAATGCCTCCCAGAAGAAATAACCGTTCCAACACCCAGAATGAAGAAACCAACAACAAAACCAAGATAATACCAACCAGAATGCAAACCCAGGACCTATAGACCCAGCAGTAGCCCAGATTCTTCAGATCTTGGCTCAACAAACAGTTCAACTGACTCAACAGCAACAAAGACAGACCAACCCCCAGGTAACTTTCAAAACTTTTCAAGCGGTAAATCTAATCGAAGCGAATGTTTGGTTAAAGGAAATAGAGAAGTCATTTGCCTTAGTTAAGGTAAAAGAGGAACATAAGGTTGAGTTTACAAGTTATTATTTGAAGAATGAGGCCACCTACTGGTGGGAAACTGTGAAGATATTGGAAGGTACAGATGCTATTACCTGGGAGAGGTTTAAAGAATTGTTTTTAGAAAAGTATTTTCCCCAGTTTGTTCAGGATCATATGAAGCTGAAGTTTTTGGAGCTAAAGCAAGGAAATATGTTGGTACCTGATTATGAAAGTAAGTTTGAAGAATTGTCAAGGTATGTGCCGTCATATGTGGATACTGACAGGAAGAAAGCTAAGATATTTCAGCAAGGTTTGAAGCCATGGATCAGAGGAAAGGTAGCCATATTTGAAGTGGATACCTATGCAGGAGTTGTACAGAAAGCCATGATAGCAGAAACAGAGAGCGAGATGTCACAGAAAGAGAAGAAAAGCAAGAAAAGGAAGTTTGAAGGGAACGAAGGATAGTCACAGCTAGGGAAGTTTCCAAATTTTAAGAAGGGCAAGTTTCAGCCAGGAAGGAATTCTAATTTTAGGAAGCAGAATGCAGGCGACGGAGGTCAAGGTAACCGTCCAGCCAATGTGAATCAGCCAAATATGTTGAGGCTAACTTTTCCAGATTGTCAGGTATGTGGGAAGAAGCACGGAGGAGTTTGTAATAAGTTGAGTGTGGTTTGTTTCAAGTGTAGTTAGAAAGGGCACTATTCAAGGGAGTGTTGCAACCATCTAGCAAGAGAGCAAGTGAACAAGGACTAGCCTACCTGAAATCTAACAGTTAAGGTTCCAGCCATTGGATTTACATGCTTTAAGTACGAAAGGCCAGGACATATAGCCAGGGATTGCAAGACACCAGCCCCAGCCAGTAATGCATTGAGAATTATGGGATCTACTTCAGTAGTGAATGAGACTCCAAGGGCTAGAGTTTATAACATGTCTTCGAAAGACGCTATCTAGGATACAGATGTCGTGGCATATATGCTTAATGTGAATTCTTTATGTGCCAAAGTATTAATAGATTCGGGGGCAACTCGATCATTTATTTCTCAAGATTTTGTTAGTAAGTTAAATTGTTCAGTTGAGTATTTAAATGAAATAATGACTGTGGAATTGGCAAATCAAGAACGTGTATCTGTTAATCAAGTTTGTGTGAATTGTGAAATTGAGATTTCTAGTAATAAGTTCTGTGTGGATTTGATACCATTTAAGCTAGGAAAGTTTGGCGTTATCTTAGGAATGGATTGGTTATCTAAGCACGATGCCCAGATAGACCGTCGTAATAAGAAGGTAATTGTAAAGACGCCAGACGAAAGGATAGTAACGTTTAAGGGCCAGAAGCAAGAAAATAAGTTCTTAACGATGATCCAAGCTAAAAGGTTGCTACGACAAGGATGCGAGCATTTCATTGCATATGTGATTGATAGAAGTCAGGAGCCAGCAAAACTTGAAGATATTCCGGTAGTCAATGAATTTCCAGATGTGTTTCCCGATGAGTTACCAGGACTTCCTCCAGACAGAGAAAATGAGTTTGAAATCGACTTAGCACCTGGAACGGAACCAGGATCCAAGGCCCCATACAAAATGGCGCCCGTCGAAACGAAGGAATTAGCAAAGCAATTGCAAGAGTTGTTAGAAAAAGGAGTAATCAGACCCAGTGTATCCCCGTGGGGTGCACCGATATTATTTGTCAAGAAGAAGGATGGAAGCATGAGACTGTGCATCGACTATCGAGAGCTCAACAAGCTTCCGATCAAGAACAAGTATATGTTACCTCGAATTAATGATTTGTTTGACCAGTTGAAAGGAGCCAAGTACTTCTCCAAGATTGATTTGAGATCGGGATATCACCAACTAAAGATTAATCCAGAGGATATACCAAAGATAGCTTTTAGAACATGGTACAGACATTATGAATTTTTAGTGATGTCTTTTGGCTTAACCAATGCCCCGGAAGCATTTATGGACCTGATGAACAAGATTTTTAAGGAATACTTGGACAAGTTTGTTATTGTGTTTATAAGTGATATTTTGATTTATTCAAAGACAGAAGAGGATCATGCAGAACATTTGAGGACGACTTTGGAGATTTTGAGGAAAAAAAAGTTATATGCTAAATTCTCGAAGTGTGAGTTTTGGATACAGGAAGTTCAATTCTTAGGACACATAGTCAGTAATGAAGGGATCAAAGTGGACCCGAAAAAGATTGAAGCAATTACAAATTGGGAAAGGCCGAAGACACCGACATAAGTAAGAAGTTTCTTGGGATTAGCGGGATATTATCGGCGATTTGTTCAAAATTTATCAAGGATTGCAACACCATTGACAAAGCTCATAAAAAGTTTAAATGGAACGATAAATGTGAAGAAAGCTTTCGGGAATTGAAGCAAAGATTAATTACAGCACCTGTTTTGTCACTTCCAGATGACCAAGGGAATTTCGTAATCTATAGCGATGCTTCTCATAAAGGATTAGGATGTGTTCTGATGCAGCACGATAAGGTTATTGCGTATGCGTCAAGATAACTAAAACCACACGAACAAAAGTATCCAACTCATGATTTGGAGCTAGCCGCCATAGTATTCGCTTTGAAGATTTGCAGATATTATTTATATGGAGAAAAATGTGAGATTTACACAGATCACAAAAGTCTGAAGTACATATTCACACAAAAGGAGCTTAACATGAGACAAAGAAAATGGTTAGAGTTGATTAAGGATTACGATTGCACGATTAACTAGCATCCCGGCAAAGCAAATGTTGTGGTGGACGCGTTAAGTCGAAAAGAGAAGTTGAATGTGTTATCAGTACCCGAAGAGATATACAAGGAATTTTAGAAATTGGAATTGGAGATCAAAGTTTGCAAGCCTGATAAAGAAAAAGTGTATAATATGACTTTCCAGCCAGAGTTGTTAGAAAAGATAAGGAAGTGTCATAAGGAGATAATGGATCAGGACATTAATCGTTTGGTAGGTGAAGAGTTGTGCACACAAAAGGCCGATCAAGGTATTCTTAGGTTTTCTTCTAGAATTTGGATTCCACCAGTAACGGAGTTAAAGAATGAAATTTTACATGAAGATCATAATTCAAGGTATTCAATCCATCCAGGAAGTACTGTTAGTCCCTTAACAATATAGCAAGAATTACAGAAGGGGGGTTGAATGGAATTTTTGAACCTTTTTCTTGAAATAAAAATGTTCAACTCGATTATGGATATATTTGTTTTGATTAGCACAATGCGGAATGTAAACTTGAATGAATCAAAACATAAGTAATTAAAAACAAGAGTCTTTAAAAACTTTCTGGTGGATTTAAACAATTCCACCAGAGATATATTTAATATATCGAGAGGACTCTGTGTGCAGGAATGCTCACAGCTGCTTACAATAATAGAACTGCTAAAAACACAGGAAATGCTAAAGATAGTGCTTACAAAGCTTTCTCTGTTGTTGTTTCTTAGCTATCTTAGTTGTTTCTCTATTTGCTACTCTCTTGGTTTATATATTACCAAGATTACAAAGTCAAAAGAACTGAACAAATATAAAATCTAACAGTCTTGATCTTTGCTGCTTTTCGTCCTCTATTACCCAGTTAATGGGCTTTCACAGTGTACTTGTATCCAACTCAACGGCTGTGTGTTAGCTTTCACTGTTCAACTGATGTTTGAATCTTGATGTGATCATCAGTCGACTTTCAGATCATCCGTCGATGACTTAATTGATCATCCGTCGACTGCTATGTTAAACATCCATTGATAGTCATTTGATCATCCGTCGAAGCTTTGTTAAGCATCCGTTGGTAGCTATTTTGGTCATCCGTCGAAGCTTTGTTAATCATCCGTTGGTAGCTATTTTGGCACTTGACTTCATTTCACTTATACAGAATTTCAAGACATTGCTTATGTACAGTTAATCAACCTATTCTGCATATCTAGTTAAAGTCAACATGACTTATATGTTACTTCAGATTCTATACAAAGGTGCATACAACACTGTGCTACAAACTTATTATTACATAAGCTACTCACTCGATGGATAATAAGTTAATCATCCGTCGGGACTATAAAGAGTTATCCGTCGGGACTATAATTCTTATCCGTCGAGTGCTACATTATTTCACTAAGTAAAATCTACTTAGATGTTTTGTTTAGGTAATCATCAAGTACACAACATATTCACAACAATCTCCCCCAATTTATATCTACTGGAATTATAGCCATAAATTAAGAGATACTTGATGATAACAAAACATCCTAAACATATATCTTTAAAGATAAGTAGATAAAACTGAAAGTGCTTCAATTTAAACAAAAATGTACAAGGTTTGGCTCACAGTCAGTTCAAGATGCTCCTCTAGTCTGAGCAGATTTTTCTAGTTTCTTGAAGGTCTGGATCTTCTTCCAAGCTTTCTGTTGTTTTCTTCAATTTGATTCTGGAGCTGTCTGTGGAATTCTAATTCATCAGATTTTGAGAGATCTAACATTTCTTGCATTTCCAAGAGAGTCTCATTGCTAGAGATACTCAATTGGTCTTCTAATCTGAAGAATCTTCTCACACCCTTGTCATCCATGAATTCCATCAGCCAGTAGGGCCTTAGATGCACTCTTCTCCCTGTGTATGGGATGATAAGAGTTTTGGGTAGTGCATCCTTGGCTCTAACACTCCTTAGCTCTTCAATCTTCTTCAATACTAATCTTCTTGAAGTTACATTGAACCCAAAGTTTTTCTTGAAGGATGAATACACTTTGATCAACACAGCTTGGCTTTCTTGAAGTATCCTGTGAAGAGGCCACTGAATCTCCCTTCCCCCTTTGTACTTGAACACCAACCTTTCAGGTAGGTTTCTGTATACATCAATTGCCCTTACCTCATCCATCTCCTCCAGATAAAGGTTTAGATCTGAGAATTCTTTGATGTCACACAAGTACAAGTAGTCTCCCCTGTTGACCTTGGGTTGAGTTTTGACTACTGACTTGGATTTGAGAGGTGACAGCTTCACTTTCTTGACTGCCCTTGATTTTGTCCTTCTTGGCTTAGTAAGAATTGGCAAGTTCAAGTCATGAATTGGTAATTTATCCCACTCTATTGGCTCATCCTTTGGCACAATAGGCTCTCCATGTATGTTCCTGTAGGGGTCCACCACCCTTATGTCTTCAAACACCACAGAGGGCTTTGATGCTTGAGTTTCAGCTTGAGTGGATTCCTTTGGAAATTGATCTTCCAATTCCTTGTCAACAACATCCAACTTTTTTTGCTCTTTTAGCCAGTTCTTTCTTTCTTGGGGATTTCTTCTGTTTTTCAATCTTCTTCTCTGATTCAGTAGCTTGAGATGGTTGAGAGGGAATTTGTTGAGAAGAATTCACAGCCTGTAGCTTGGCCAAGATAGCAAACTGTTCTTTCTTTTATTTAGACTTCTTTGCATCTAGAGCAGCTTGCCTCTTTTCCTGCTTCAATCTGGCTTTTTCTTCTTCCTTTGCATGAGCAAATTGTGGATGTCCAGCTACCACACAAATTTCCTTCCCATTTATGAATATCTTTGCAATTCTCTTTCTTGAGGCTGAATCAGCTGGATCTTTGTAGAGGAGAATAGATCTTGACAGAAGCTTCTTTTCATCAGGCTTGGGTTTCTCATACACAGAATCCATAGGGTTCTTCAAAGATAACTTTGGATAGTTTGCCCTTGGTTTAAGAATTATCTCAGCCTTTGTAGTCTTGATGCAGGAAGATTGTCCTTTCTCCAGATAGTTCATGCTCATCTCATTCACATTGATTGGCTTGACATGAGAGTGATGGATGGCTGACTGATCTGGTTCCTTGACTAATTGAAACTTTTTCTGTATTTCCTCATCAATCTTTTTCCAGTTGATCAAAGTCAACTCTCCTTTATCAGCATCTTTCAAATTTGCTGCTGCTGCATTTATAAGATCTATACCATCTGCAACTGGTGGCTTGGAGATAGTAATTGAAGGTATAATTACTTTGCTGATTTGAACTAGAAGTTTCTCCCCCTCAGTTGGTCCTTTCTCCCCCTTACTTGATTCTCTTTCCCCCTTTTTGTTATCATCAAGTGGAGGAGTTAGGCCTTGTGCTTTAGCCAGTTGCATAAGAAGATTTGTCTGAGTCTGTTGATTTTGAAGAAGTAGAGCCACTGAATTCTTAATAACCTGAACTCTGTTCTCCAGCTTGGCTATCTTCTTGTCAGAATCTGATTCTCTCCTTAATCTTAGTAATAGATGCATGGTACCATATGGCATTATTGAATCCAGCTTCTCAGAGTTATATGTCTTTAAGTCAGCTATATCCTTTTTCAATTCATCCACACTGAGATTCTGTCTTGAGTGTTGGATCTTCATTAAATGTAAGGAGTCTAGGTAAGCTTGAAGAACAGCCTTGGTACCAGCATCTAAAGCTTCCTGAAGGGCCTGCTGAATAGCTATTACTTGTTTTACCAAAGACACCTCAAATTTCCCTGGTGAAAATTCCTTTGCCCATGCCCATTTAGGTAAACTGAAAGCAGAACTTGGTCCTTCAGCTCCCCCTAAGTTCATGCTTCCATCCAAAGAACCAGAGTCATCATCATCAGAATTTACTCCAAATTCTTCAGATGGCTCTCCAGCTTGAGAAGGCATTCTGTTCACAGCAACTTTATCTCTTTGAAGAGATTTTGTGGTGTGCACTAAATTCAAAGTCTGCTCTGCCTCCACATTGCCCTGAGCAGCCAACAGTTGATAGGCTGAAACAGGGTGAGTAAAAGTGTTAGCATCCAATGAAATGTTATCAATTACAGCTTTGTAATGTTGCTGAAATTGTCTTTCCTTTTCAGCATCATCCATAATTATTGACTCACTAGCAATGGCTGGTTCCATCCTTATTTCTCCAGTACCTGCCTTTCTTTCATATTCTCTCTTTTGTTGCATCAGGGTCTCACCCTGGCTCCCCACCCTCACACCCTCACCTTCACCTACTAAGGTGGGACTCCTCTCACTCACTTTTGCCAATCCTGAATGAATGGATTGCTGAGATTCACTCTTTTCCTATCCTTTTGCCTGGGAGCAACCCAGCCTCTCACTCAATGCACTCTCCTCTCTCAGTCCTAAGAGTGATTGTATTACCACCAAATCTTCTGCACTTGAAATTATTGAAGTTTGAAGTTGTGCAGAGACACTCGACGGATAAGTGATATCCGTCGGGTGAGTGGTAAAGCTATCCGACGGATAACTGCTGTTAAGCTTATCCGTCGGGATACAATCACTACTCGACGGATGAGCAATATCCATCGAGAAAGTAGAAATGAATGAGGTGGGAAGAGAAACTATTGTTGACTCTGTGTTGATTGAAGTTATTTGAGGCACAGATGTCACAATAGAATCAGAAAGAATTGGCAAGTGAGCCAACAAATCATCTAAAAGATGATGCTCACTTGCACTAGATTTTGGCTTCCCCAACAGAGTTAAAGAATGGGAATCAGGAATTGAAGTGTTTATCATGTCCACTTCCAGTGAGTTAGTTGGTGAGTATTGTGTTTCTGTGGCTTCTATTATGAGAGATTTTGGCTGTGACTCCACATTTATTGGAGCCACATCAATCTGAATTTGAGAAGGTGCAGGGACTGTGTCTTTAGCACCAGTTTGCACTAAGTGTGTGCCCTGTGCATCCCCAGTTGTTTTGGATTTCTTCTTTCTAGTGTAAGTTTGGTGTGAGCTTGTGTCCCTAACCCTCTTGGCCTGTGCTCTTGGATGAGAGCTTTGTTCAATAGCCACATCCTTTTGGGAGGATGCAGCTAGAAGTGAGCTTTTGTCCTTTTTAAGCACTACAGTTTGTTGGGAAACTGCAGTGTGGCTAGGCTGGGATTCACTCAACTCTCCAACCTTATCCTTGGGGTTTCTTTGATGTTCACCCCTTCCCTCACCTATCTTACCCTCCTTCACACTCCCCTCTTTGGCTTTGGTAGATTTTTGAACTGGTACCTTTTGAGAGATACCAGAGGGGGTTTTCTTTGATTTGGATTTAGAAATTGCAGTTGTTTTGGCAGCTTTGGTAGGCAACTGTTTGGTCATTGTCACAGTTGCCATAGCTATGCCTGAAGTCAAAGAAATAGAAGAGATTGGAATAGTTGAGGGTCTGGATGAACTTACCTCACTTACCTGAGGTGTCAGCATTATAGGAAAATAGAACATTGGCACATCCTTGTGATGGTTGGCTCTGTTCAAGTCTGCAATGATTCTTCTCTCTTGAACCCAACAAGCTAATTTGTTATTTGGATTCTCAAGTTCAATCTCTTGACAAAGATGGTTAGCCAAAAGCATAAAAAATCTAGCATAGTAAATATTCTTTCCTCTTTTGGCTAAGTCACCTAGTTTAAAACCTAACTCATACATAACAAGGTCACTGAAATTGTAAAATTTGTCTGTAACTAGCATGTATAGCATGTTAAGCATGGAAATGTTCACAGAATCAAAATTATTGATTTTTCCAGAAAAGACTTTAGTTACCACATCACACAAGTAACTCCATTCCTTCCTAAGACCTAGTCTTCTAATTTCACTTAGTTTTGCAGTAGGAAGTGCATAATGAATGGAATTGAGCATATTGACAATATCAGTGTCAGTGTGTGGTGCAGTTACATTATCATCAGGAATCTTGAAACATGCTTTTATGACATCACTATTGATACAGAAATCATTACCTTTGATGGTTAGAGTGATGGTTTTGTCAGTAGAGTTATAGATTGTTGTTGTCCACATCTCCTCAACAACTTCACAATAAATTGTGGGTGATTCCAGCATGGCAAAACTTAACTTGCAGTTGTTCACGAAGTCCATCATCTTATGATAGTCTTCAGATTGCTGAATCCCCTTATTGACCAGGGCAGTGAAGTTGTTCTTTTCATAGATGAACCTAGTCTGTGACATGATCTTAACTATGGGTGCCATTGTTAGAGAAGAAAACCTTGAAGAGAAAGAGGATTTTTGCTTGAGAGAGAATGAAGTAACACAGTTGAATTTGAGAATGATAAAAGAAAATGATTAGAATGAAATAAGCTTTTATACTTTACTCAAAATCAACTGATAAAAATAATAAAGAGAAGTAAATTACCCAATAGAAATTGTCTAAAATAGCCGTTTTAAAATAAACTGTAAAAATTCTACCCATTATCCGTCGTGTAATGCTTACAAACTGTAAGTATACTCGATGGATAATGTTCAGGGAATTTACGGTTAAGATTTAGACACTTCGACGGATGAAGATAAGTTGATATCCGTCGAGCTTTAAAATACTCCAGAAAAGTAATTGATTTTTATTTACAATTTGTATATCGACGGATGACTCAACTCGATGGATAATGGTCATCAGTCCAGATGCAAATTTTGACTTAGCCAAAATTTTCATCCAAGACTAAAAATCAGTTAAATTTCTGGCTACTTTTCAACTTGCAAAATAATTCAGATAAATTCAAGAGTAATTAAGCATACCTAACTCACTTACCAACCTGGAAAAGGTGGATTCATCCAGTGGTTTGGTAAAAATATCTGTAAGTTGCTTCTCACTTGGAACAAAATGTAACTCTACAGTACCATTCATTACATGTTCCCTTATGAAATGGTACTTGATGTCTATATGCTTTGTCCTTGAATGTTGTACTGGATTTTAGTGATGACAATTGCACTTGTGTTGTTACAGAAAATAGGAATCCTTTCAACTTGCAAACCATAGTCTAGCAATTGATTTTTCATCCATAAAATTTGTGCACAGCAACTGCCAGCAGCAATATATTCAGCTTCAGCTGTAGAAGTAGAAACTAAATTTTGCTTTTTACTGAACCAGGACACAAGCTTGTCTCCTAAAAATTGACAGGTTCCTGTTGTGCTTTTTCTATCAATTCTGCAACTTGCATAATCTGCATCTGAATAACCAGTTAGATCAAAGCCAAAATCTCTAGGATACCAAATGCCAAGGTTTGGTGTTCCTTTGAGATATCTGAAGATTCTCTTAATAGCTATCAAATGAGACTCTCTAGGATCAGCCTGAAATCTAGCACACAAACATGTAGCAAACATTATATCTGACCTACTAGCTGTTTAGTACAGAAGTGAGCCAACCATGCCTCTATAACTTGAAATATCCACAGACTTTTCAGTAGTGTTTAGTTCAAGCTTAGTTGCAGTGGCCATGGGAGTTTTTGCAGATGTGCAATCCATTAGATCAAACTTCTTTAAAAGATCAAAAATATATTTAGTTTGACTAATGAATATTCCATCACTAACTTGCTTAACTTGTAAACCAAGAAAGTAAGTTAGTTCTCCTATCATACTCATTTCATACTTGCTTTGCATCAGTTTGGCAAACTTTTTACAAAGTTTCTCATCTGTAGAGCCAAAAATAATATCATCTACATAAATTTGAACAAGTATGCTAGAGCCATTCACATTTCTGAAAAATAAAGTTTTATCTACAGTACCTCTTGTGAAGTGATTTTCCAAAAGGAACTTTGATAAAGTGTCATACCAGGCTCTAGGTGCTTGCTTCAGTCCATAAAGTGCTTTCAGTAGATAATAGACATAATCTGGGAAATTTGGATCTTCAAAGCCAGGAGGTTGACTTACATACACTTCTTCCTCCAAATCTCCATTCAGAAAGGCACTTTTGACATCCATTTGATAGACCTTGAAATTGGCATGGGCTGCATAGGCTAAGAAGATTCTGATGGCTTCAAGTCTTGCAACAGGAGCAAATGTTTCATCAAAATCTATTCCTTATTGCTGACAATAGCCTTTAGCAACCAATCTTGCTTTGTTCCTTACTACTATGCCATTTTCATCCATCTTGTTTCTGAATACCCATTTGGTGTCTATTGGATTCTTTCCTGTAGGCTTGGGTACCAGCTTCCATACTATATTCCTTTCAAATTGGTTTAGCTCCTCCTGCATAGCTAAAATCCAATCAGGATCTAATAAGGCTTCTTCTACCTTTTTTGGTTCTTCCTTAGACAGGAAGCTGCTGTAAAGACATTCTTCTTGAGTTGCTCTCCTGGTTTGAACTGTGGAAGAAACATCACCAATAATCAGTTCAAAGGGGTGATCTTTTGTCCATTTTCTTGGTTGAGGTAGATTAGACCTAGATGAAGAGACCTCAATGTTGTCTTGATGTGTGATTGAGTTTTGATTGCTAGAAACTCCCCCTGAGTTTGTGGATCTTTGATTTGAGATTGGGGTGCTTTCTATGGGTGATCTGCCTTGACTTCCTGCTCCTTTTGATAACCCGACGGATGGTGAATTTTGAGTACCGACGGATGAGGCAGGTTGTCTTCCGATGGATAATACAGATTGCCTTCTGACGGATGAAGCATTATGTAACTCGACGGATGTTGAGTTTTGTGCTTCATTTGTAGTTGATTTGTCTGCATTATCCTTAGACACTGTTTCTTGATCACTCTCATCATCACTTTCATCACTGACCATCTCAACATTGTCGAATTTGAGGCTCTCATGGTAATCTCCATCTTTTCGTCCTTCAATCTTTTTATCATCAAACACAACATGTATAGATTCAACAACAATGTTGGTTCTTAGATTGTAGACTCTATATGCTTTACCAACAGCATATCCAACAAAAAATCCTTCATCTGCTTTAGCATCAAACTTCCCATTTTGATCAGTTTGATTTCTCAGAATATAACATTTACAGCCAAAGACATAAAGAAAGTTCAGAGTTGGCTTCTTGTTCTTGAACAATTGATAAGGTGTCATGCATCTTGCTTGATTAATCAGAGAGATGTTCTGAGTGTAGCATGCAGTGTTTACATCTTCAGCCCAGAAGTATGTTGGTAGTTTTGATTCTTCAAGCATTGTCCTTGCAGCTTCAATAAGAGATCTATTCTTTCTTTCCACTACTCCATTCTGTTGTGGAGTCCTTGCTGCTGAAAACTCATGCAAGATTCCATTTTCCTCACAAAATGCTCTCATGACATAGTTCTTGAACTCAGTTCCATTATCACTCCTGATTCTTCTAACTTTGAAATCAGGATGATTGTTAACTTGCCTTATGTGATTGATGATGATTTCACTTGCTTCATCCTTGGACTTTAGGAAATAGGTCCAAGAGAACTTTGAGAAATCATCTACAATTACTAGGCAAAATCTTTTCTTTGTGATTGACAATATATTGACTGGTCCAAACAAATCCATGTGAAGCAGTTGTAGAGGCTCTTCAATTGCTGAATCAAGTTTCTTCCTAAATGATGCTTTAATCTGCTTCCCTTTTTGGCAGGCATCATACAGTCCATCCTTTGTAAACTCCACCATAGGAATGCCTCTAACTAGCTCTTTCTTTACCAGCTCATTCATGGTCTTGAAGTTCAAATGGGATAACTTCTTGTGCCATAGCCAACTTTCATCTTGACTTGCTTTATTGAGAAGACAAGTTATAGATTCTGCTTTAGTTGAGTTGAAGTCAGCTAGATACACATTTCCTCTTCTCACACTAGTGAGAACCACTTTGTTGTTTTGATTATTAATCACAACACAGGTTTCTTTGTTGAAGGTTACTGAGTTGCCTTTATCACAAAGCTGGCTGATACTCAACAGATTGTGTTTGAGACCATCCACTAAGGCAACCTCTTCAATGATGACATTGTCCTTTGAAATCAAGCCATATCCCACAGTATAACCTTTGCTGTCATCTCCAAAAGTGATACTTGGGCCAGCTCTCTCTTCAAACTCTGTGAGCAGGGTAGAATCACCAGTCATGTGTCTTGAACAACCACTATCCAAGTACCAAAGATTCCTTTTGTTTCCCTGCACATATCAAAATCAAATCAAGTTGATTTTGGTACCCAAGTTTCCTTGGGTCCTGCCTTGTTAACTTTCTTCTTCTGTTTCTTAGGTCTTAACTCATTTGACTTAGGAATTTCAGATTCTTCCTTAGTCATTTGGGTTGGGCCTTTGAAACCACTAGATACAACGGAATTATCATGCATGTTATGGCTAACAGGAAATGGCATGCTTGGTGCAAACATGTTATTCCAGTAAGGCATGCTAAATGGCATTTGAGGCATATTGTATGCAGCATAATATGGATTAGGTGCAAATGGCATATTAGCAAACTGTGCATTCATGTTCTGTGTAGGCATAGCATTAACAGGCATGGGAGGCATGGCATTCATGTTAGAGAATTGAGGCTGAACAGACATGGGAGTAGGCATGGCATATTTGCAATTAACAGACAAATGATTTACACTACCACATTTGATACAGATTTTTCTAGGAGCATATTTGTCAGGTGTGTAGTTATTATGTTTGTTAATCCCTACTTTACCATTCCTATTGTTTTTCCTTTTAGTCTCTGTTTTTACCTCTATCTTCTCAAGTCTGTCACTTAACTATTTGACAGTCATGTGACCAACATTAGCCTTCTTCCCTTTCTTGGCTTGACTTGACTCTCCTGAAACAAAGTTCTTGGAAACAGACCCATACTTTTCATTTAGCTTGGTTAATTTGGCTTTGCTAATGGGTTTGCTCACAGCCGACGGATGAGGATTTTTATCATTTGACGGATAACACTTTTTGTTATTCGACGGATAGTTCTCATCATCCGTCGAGTCTACATCTGTCAGCAATCCATCTACCAAAATAGGTTCTAGTTTCTCCTTATTCTTTTTCCAGTCTTCATCACAAAAAGACTCAATTCCTTGAACCTTGGTAATTTGAGCATGAACATCTCTGGATGTTTTCCATGCTTTAATCACCTCCTGTTCACGATCGAGCTGCTTCTTTAAAATTTCTTCCTTTTTCAAGGACTCAGTTAAATCCTCCTTGGCAATTCTACACTCAATTTTTAGTTTCTCAAACTCAACAAACTGAGACTCAAGCACATTATTCCTCTCACTCAAAAACAAGTTGTTTTCTTTGATTTTAGCATTTTCTTTAGTGAGGGACTTAAGTGTGACACGCAAATGATACAATTCTGTAGACATGTCATTTATTGCACCATTACACTCAGCTTTAGATAAATGTGCAAGGTTTGTAGTGATTACCTGATTACTTGAGGAACTTGTCTCTGTTTTATCAGACTTGGCCATAAGGACTAGATTGACATGGCTG
Source organism: Apium graveolens (assembly GCF_009905375.1). Taxonomy (NCBI): domain Eukaryota; kingdom Viridiplantae; phylum Streptophyta; class Magnoliopsida; order Apiales; family Apiaceae; genus Apium; species Apium graveolens. Next base: position 37,547,562 of record NC_133653.1, read on the forward strand.
ACATCCTCATCTTCATCCAAACCCTCAGCTGCCCAGTCATTCTCTTGTGTAATAAAAACCCTTTCCTTCTGTTTGAGTAGATCAAAGTATTTTTGCTTATAATCCACACACTCAAATCTTTTCTTACTGGAATCTGACTTTCTACACTCATTTGCAAAATGCCCTGCCAAGCCACATTTGAAATACTTGAATTTTGATTTATCCACCATGTTTCTATTTAGCTTGGCAGCTCCAAAGTTCTTCTTGAACTTGAGCTTGGCAAATCTTCTTGAAAGGAATGCTAGGTGCTCATCAATGTCCTCCATGTCATCTTGGCTCAATGAATCTTCACTTTCTGCAGCTAGCCCTTTACCCTTGCTTTCACAGGCCTTTGAAGTTGATTCCACAGCTTCCATCTTCACTTCCTTCTCCTTTTCCAGTTCAGCCACTAGTGCAATGGATCCTCCTTTCTTCTTTCCTCTCTCCATTCTTTCATCCTGCTCTATCTCAAGCTCATAGGTCTTCAGAATGCCATACAGTCTCTCCAAAGTAAACTCCTTATAATCTTGTGAGTTTCTCAATGAGACTGTCATTGTTTTCCATTCCTTTGGAAGAGATCTGAGAAATTTCAGATTAGAGTCTTTAGTCTGATAGACTCTTCCATGCAATTTAAGAGCATTTAGTAGCTTTTGGAATCTACTAAAAATGTCAGTGAGTGACTCACTTTCTTCATTGTGAAAATGCTCATATTGCTGAATCAGGAGCTGCATTTTATTTTCTCTTACTTGCTCAGTACCATCACAGATTATCTGTATTATGTCCCAAACTTCCTTGGCAGTCTTGCAGTTGATGATGTTATCAAACATGTCTGCATCAACACCATTGAACAGAATGTTCATGGCCTTTTTATCTTTCCTGACTTGTTCAATATCAGGATTAGACCATTCATGCCTTGGCTTTGGAACAGATGGTTCATTTCCTGTTGCAGCTCTCATAGGAACATGAGGGCCTCTTTCTATGCAGTCCACATAGGCCTCATCTTGAGAAGCATATGAAGATGCATCTTTACCTTCCAATGATGGTAATTATCTTTATCAAGAAAAGTAATCTTGACTCCAACATCTTTCTTGTTCATCTTGCTGAATTGTTTTGATCTTTAAACTCTTTGTAGATTAAGAGCTTGCTCTGATACCAATTGTTAGTCCCTTAACAATATAGCAAGAATTACAGAAGGGGGGTTGAATGGAATTCTTGAACCTTTTTCTTGAAATAAAAATGTTCAACTCGATTATGGATATATTTGTTTTGATTAGCACAATGCGGAATGTAAACTTGAATGAATCAAAACATAAGTAATTAAAAACAAGAGTCTTTAAAAACTTTCTGGTGGATTTAAACAATTCCACCAGAGATATATTTAATATATCGAGAGGACTCTGTGTGCAGGAATGCTCACAGCTGCTTACAACAATAGAACTGCTAAGAACACAGGAAATGCTAAAGATAGTGCTTACAAAGATTTCTCTGTTGTTGTTTCTTAGCTATCTTAGTTGTTTCTCTATTTGCTACTCTCTTGGTTTATATTGTTAGGTCACACACACACACTGTAGAGGGGGTGAATACAGTGTATAGTACACTCAAATCGAACTTTAAGAACTTAAGTAACAGAAAACAAACTTTATTGAAACAATAAACTCTGTTATAGTATGGAACTGTTACCTCTCAGTGATGAACAAATATCACGAGAGCTGTTAGGGTTACAATGAATAATCTTCTCGAATAATGATAACACTTATAGTGTAAACCCTATGTCTGTGTTTATATACTACACAGTTACAAGATAATCGCTAATTGATATGGAATATAATTCTGCTTCCTAAAATATATCAATCAGATATCTTTTCTTCCAAGTATTCCATTCTTTACAGAATTCCTTCTTCATGCATACCTCTTCTTATGTTTATCTTGATCTTCTTTCCTTTAATCAGCTACTGTCCTTATCTGATCGTCCTTCAGCACTTAAGTTCTGATATCTATCTTCTGATGATTATCTCCTGATAACATAAGTACTGATATCCTTAAGTCCTGACTTCCAGTATAAGTACTGATCAATAGTTAAGTACTGATTTATCCTGTTCAAGTAAGATCTGAAAGCTAAACATAAAACATATTAGCCATGACATTATCAAATATATCTAACAATCTCCCCCAACTTGTAAATTAGCATAATATACAAGTTTAACAGATATTTGATGATGTCAAAAACATTAAGTACAAATGCATGAGAATTAGACTAGATAACTACAACTTACAGTCCTTAAAGCTTTACCAATATTCAACTTCTGATAACAACTTCAGTCCGTATAAATATCAGAATTTAAGCAGTTGTAGATCTTCGACTTAGCTTCATTATTTTCTGATCTCTCTGATGTCAGGAGTTGTTCTAAGATAGTTCTTCAACAAACATTTCTCAGCATATCTGTGTTCATCAATCATTCTCCTTTTGACATCTTTAAGCTCTGCAGTATCTTCACCAGTTTGAAAGATTGCAGCTCTGAGATCATTGATCTTTGCTTTTCTCAACTCCTGATCTAGTCTTATGACATAAGCTTTGTCAGACTCCGGATTGAATTCAAGTCCCTTAATACCAAGATATGTTCTGATCTGTGCAGTATTAGGCTTCATATCAACAATATCACCATTGTGATCTCTGTACTTTGGAACATATGTGCTGTCAGACTTAACAGAATAAAGCCTTTTCTGTCTCTGAATCTGTTCTTTTAAGTAGTTTGCAGCAGTCCCTGTTATTCTGTCATCCACTTGAAGTAAGAAAAGTACATGCTCCAATTCTTCAAAATACTTCAATGGAATGGCATTTTGTCTTATATGATAAACCCTACCATCTGTCATGAAATACAATATGATGTATTCTTTCAAGTAGGTATGGTAAACCATCTGTACAGATTCCAGTTGATTCAATCTCTCAGGAGTTGCTCCAATACCCGGTTCACTCAAGGAAGTTGGATCATTGGTAGTGTTGTGTACTCTTCTTTCATCAGCACTTCCCAATCCAATTTTATCTCTTGCTTCCTTTCCAGTGACTACTCTTGCTTCAAAACCACTTGCAGTAGTCTTCAAAGATTGAGTCTGTTTTGCTTTAGTGAATCCTGATAGGAGTGTCTTTGATCTATTTTCTGATATCAAGTTAACTTGAGCTGTGTCAGAGGTTACTTGCTTCTTCTGAATATCACAACTTACAATTTCTTAACTCTGAACAACTTGAGCCATGTCAGAGGTTGTTTTAAGAACTTTTCTTGAAGTCAGAGCAAGATCATCCTTTTCATCAGTAATTTCTTCTTCCTCGGGAGGTACATAAACCTTGATAGGTTCACCAACCTTTTCTTTACCCTTGGATCTTGGATCTATCTGTGGTTGTGATCTAGCCAAAGTTGCTTTAGTATGAGTCCTTTCTTTGATCACAATGCCTTTGAGTTTTGGAAGTGACTTTTTACCAGAAGCTTCAGATTTAGATGTGACTTTCTCTAATTTAAGTCTGGCTTCTTCTTCCTTTAAACTTTCCAAGTTCATTCCTGGATTTTCTTGAAGAAATAACCGTCTTGACATTTCCTCATCAAGATCTAAAAGTTCATCAGAACTAAAATTTTTACCAACAGCAGAACTTATTCTTTTCCCAGTATCAGAACTTGTCTTGTGACTAGCTTGTCTTGATGTAAACCTTCTACCTTGACTATGACCGCTACCCATTCCAGAGTATCCTTGGTCATCATTTCCATCATTATCTGTTCCTGTCAGTGTCTTGCCAGTCTTGCATTTGGACTTAATCACTTTCTCCCCCTTTTTGGCATCAGCAGGTAGTAAAAGAGAGATAAGTAATTCCACTGAGGATTGGATTTCAGTTAGTTGTGATTGCTGAGAAGCTTGATTTTTCAGAATTTCATCAATCTGAGCTTGTTGATGATCTTGAGTCTTCTCAATATAAGCAATTCTGTCAATGGTAGGTTGGAAGAACTTTTTCTTATCAATTTTCCAAACTTGTTCCTGTTTGATAAAGTTCTCCTGAATCTTGTGTAGCTCTGCATGAGTAGTTGAATGAAGACCTTGTAAATGTTTATTACTCAATGCAGTGACTCTAAGCTGAGTTTTAAAATCATCAGAATTTAACATTGCATCAGCTTTAGTCAAGTGCTCAGCAAGATGTTTTTCAGTTGGAACACATGAAACTGAGTTCCATTCCTTAGTCCACTCCTGACCTGCAGGAGTTTCACTCCAAGGTACTGGTGTTTCCCCGGTAATAAACTGCTTAACCAATTCAGACTTAGGAAGAGTCTGTTGAGGAGTATGTCCGGAAGGACCTGCTGCATCAGTATCTACAACAGGAGCAGTTGGAGCAGCAACACCAGTATCTTCAGCATGTGCAGCATCAGAACTTAAAGAATCAGTATCTTCTGATAAGACAACAATGTGAGTAGCAATGGAGGCTTCAGCATCCTCTAATTGCTGATCTTGTTCTAAGTTCTGATCAACAGCCATATCCTGATGCTCACCTAAATTCTGATCATTAGCATCTTGATGCAGAGAAGGTGTTGTTGATAACTCTGGAGTTTGAACAGCATCAGTAACAGATGTTGTGGAAGGAATATTTGTTGTTGGAGCTTCTAAGAGAAATACTTCAGACACAACCAAGTGTTGAACATCAATATCAGCACTTATGCCTGGATCAACAGAAGACACAGAAGGTGTGTTAGCCTTTTCAGAAACAGCTTCCTGAGATGGAGTTGATGGAGAAGAAGTGACTGGAGGAAATTCCTTGTCTTGTGAGATCAGAGATTCCTAATCCCCTTCCTTAGTTGCTTCCTCTTCATCATCTGAAACTGGCCTTTTTGCCCTCTGTTTCTTGTATCTCATTGTTGATTTGGATTCCTTGGGAGTTTCAGGAACTGTCATTCTTCTAAGCCGTTTGAGAAGCCTAGATCCCCCAATTTCAGAATCCTTCTGAGAAGTCACTTTCTCAGCTTCACCTACAACAGGTTCTGAAGAAGGAACCTGTTCCTCAGTATCAGATTCATCTCTCAGTACAGTCCTCCTCCTCTTTTGAGGTGTTTGAGGAATAGTTTTTGTCCTCTTTGGCTTGGAGGATGAGGGTTGAACAGTCTGTGAAGTAGAGAGATAGGATTTGAGATAAGTCTTGAGGGTAGGTTGAGTAGTATGAGTGGTAGGTGCTGAGGATGATGGTTTTTGGGTGTTTGTGGTTGGTTGGACATCAGAGTAAACAGATCTATAAGTATCAGGATCAGCATTTACTAGGATCTGTTTTACAGACTGAGGAATCTGTAATGGTCTAACCACTTTTTTCTTAATATCAGCATTTACCAGATCATTAAAATATCGTTTTGCAACTCGAAAAGGTGGGGTGGAGGAACTGACTAATTGAGGTTCATCAGTACAAAAAGTATATAGAAGTTGACAGAATCTAGCAAAATAGACAATATTTCTATCCTCTGTCATCCTATCCCCAATAAAACCAATTATTCCAGTTGCAAAATCAAAATGAGTTTGATGGATAATAGCATACCCTATGTGCTGACTCAGAATTGGGATAGCATCAAAATTCGAACATTTATTCCCAAAAGCTTTGGTGATGCAGTCAAAGAAGAAACTCCATTCTCTTCTGATATTAGCCCTTTTTAACTGCCCAAGCTTTGCCAAACTCTTTCCATATCCCAAATCAGCCAATAACTCCTGAAGTGCTGATTCCTCTGGAGTTGAAAAAGTATAATTTTCTGGGAGATGTAGAGCTTTGCGTATTATACCACGAGTGACTACATAAGATGAATCACCCACTTCAAAAACAATACTGGGAGTACCATGTTTACCACCATCATCAAAGTGCCCAGTCCGCCAAAACGTCAGAACTTGTTGACTCGAAAAGACTTCAGGCTGTGTTAATGCGTACCCAATCTCACTGTGTGCAAGAAGATCTTGAACAAAATGCAATTCAGATGGAGCTTCAGCATGATCAAGAATTGCAGCATAGTTGTTTGGAACAAACTTAGCTCCATCAATGATTAAATCCTTTGGTGCCATGTGAAAAATTGAGATTCAAAAGTGCCTGTTAGGTGTTTGATAAAATGTCGTTGGACACTGTCAGACATGCAGTAATAACGGACAGTTACTGGGCTCGAGAAAACAGGAATCATTGCTTACCCATTTGCCTAGTTTCAAGGAAAAACTGTTCCATTTATCAAGAGAAACAGTTTTAATTCAAAATTTAAACCGTTATCACTGATTGAATTATTTTTCACTGCATCATTAATATTCTGAAAATAAATCACATGAAAATGACCAAGATAAATTAGATAAGTAAGTGCTGAAAATGAATCAGAACTTAATATAAAACAAAATTTATATGGTCATCAGAATATCAATCAGGATTTATCAACACAAGATAAAATAACTCAGAGACAAAATCTTGAAGTAAAAACAACTTTCATTAATATATCAAGACAATTGATTCATGAAATGGAAATTACATCAATACTTATACAAGATTTTCCCTAAGCTTCTAAACCTAACATCAACAGCCTTAGTCCTAGCTAAGAAGCCTGACAAAGCTGATGATGAAGAAAAACAGGAAGAAGACGAGATTAAGTCATCTTCTTCTTCCTACTCTCGACAAACAGAATGGCGAGTCGGATGATTCGCTCTTGCTGGCGGAGACGATGAAGATGAAGTTCTCTTCGAACGGCCACCAGATCACGTTTGATAACCTCTGGAAATTGAATCCAGAGATTGTGAGGAATGTTTGTGATAGGGTATGGAGTTGGAATTCCATTCAAAAAGACATGCACAGTCTCATCACCATAATTGTAGAACCAGCCAAATGCAGCCATTTGTGATGATAAATGAAAAACGAGAGTGAGTTTGTGATAAAAGTGTGATGGGAAGGCTGATGTGAAGTGGTTGCTTATATAGGCAAGAGAATGCCAGGAGACGCAAGGAAATTGAATGCTGACAGGTAGAATTAATTCTACCTCGTCTTCCTAGACTTTGAAAAAGAATAACATTCATTGGAAAGAGGAATCATGGTTTAAAACGCACAAGAAACAAGTAATAGTAGACTGTTCAAGTACGAATACCATTAATCCTAATCATAGTGACTATTAATCTTCCACTTCAACATATTCTAGTTCGAACTGAGACTGTTACCAAATTTTATTCACAGATAAGCCAGGTAAAGGATTAGACTGAGAAATCACAACTTAGACCTATAACAGAACTTAACAGTCATCAGAACATAATTTCTTAACTCGAAAAAAGAATGCCCATCTCAGTAAATCCTCATACAAGTTCTGAGTTATAGACTTCAGAACTTAATCATCAGAATATGCAACCAGATCTTGTCCTCAGAATTTGTGCAATAATGACACAATGACTGTTTATCTAAAATATTATAGACCTTCACAGAAATTTTCATCATTCAGATGGAGTGATTAGTGTGTGCATTTAGCTAAATAACAGACAAAGAGTAAAGTCTGATTCACTTCAGTACATCTTAGAAATAAGGCATAACTAAAATTTTGCTAAAGAGCTGTCATTATCCTGAAACCTACTGATGAATGAGTTCATGCTTGAGTCCACCTCAACTGTTTTGTGCTAATTTTATGCATCTTTTGAAATTCTATTTTACAGTGGCTTCTCAGTGTAAGTGAGTCACGACTGCTTATCAGCATTTATGCTATTATCAGAGTATTTCTCCAGTAATCATAGAGTGTGAAAAGTCACCAAGAAAATATTTTGCTTTTCTAATGCATATTTACTTAATACCAGCAATGCACTTGGGTCGTCCCTTCCACATTTTTACTCTAGATCTCAAAGCAGTACCTGATTTTATTCTTTGATCTTTTTGCTTCCAGGAACATGGTCATCCTTACCTTCCATATGGGATATTCAGATGGTCTCAGTATGGGAACTCTGATGGTCTCATACCGACTCTGGATTTGTGTCTTTGGTGGTTCCTCAGTTTTTGTAGGCTTAGTTGGAGTTTCCATGTCCGACATGATTGTGTTTGGATCTTTAACTGTATGTGTGTTAACAGATAGGCTCTGATACCACTTGTTAGGTCACACACACACTGTAGAGGGGGTAAATACAGTGTATAGTACACTCAAATCGAACTTTAAGAACTTAAGTAACAGAAAACAAACTTTATTGAAACAATAAACTCTGTTACAGTATGGAACTGTTACCTCTCAGTGATGAACAAATATCACGAGAGCTGCTAGAGTTACAATGAATAATCTTCTCGAATAATGATAACACTTATAGTGTAAACCCTATGTCTGTGTTTATATACTACACAGTTACAAGATAATCGCTAATTGATATGGAATATAATTCTGCTTCCTAAAATATATCAATCAGATATCTTTTCTTCCAAGTATTCCATTCTTTACAGAATTCCTTCTTCATGCATACCTCTTCTTATGTTTATCTTGATCTTCTTTCCTTTAATCAGCTACTGTCCTTATCTGATCGTCCTTCAGCACTTAAGTTCTGATATCTATCTTCTGATGATTATCTCCTGATAACATAAGTACTGATATCCTTAAGTCCTGACTTCCAGTATAAGTACTGATCAACAGTTAAGTACTGATTTATCATGTTCAAGTAAGATCTGAAAGCTAAACATAAAACATATTAGCCATGACATTATCAAATATATCTAACAATCTCCCCCAACTTGTAAATTAGCATAATATACAAGTTTAACAGATATTTAATGATGTCAAAAACATTAAGTACAAATGTATGAGAATTAGACTAGATAACTACAACTTACAGTCCTTAAAGCTTTACCAATATTCAACTTCTGATAACAACTTCATTCTGTATAAATATCAGAATTTAAGCAGTTGTAGATCTTCGACTTGGCTTCATTATTTTCTGATCTCTCTGATGTCAGGAGTTGTTCTGAGATAGTTCTTCAACAAACATTTCTCAGCATATCTGAGTTCATCAATCATTCTCCTTTTGACATCTTTAAGCTCTGCAGTATCTTCACCAGTTTGAAAGATTGCAGCTCTGAGATCATTGATCTTTGCTTTTCTCAACTCCTGATCTAGTCTTATGACATATGCTTTGTCAGACTTCGGATTGAATTCAAGTCCCTTAATACCAAGATATGTTCTGATCTGTGCAGTATTAGGCTTCATATCAACAATATCACCATTGTGATCTCTGTACTTTGGAACATATGTGTTGTCAGACTTAACAGAATAAAGCCTTTTCTGTCTCTGAATCTGTTCTTTTAAGTAGTTTGCAGCAGTCCCTGTTATTCTGTCATCCACTTGAAGTAAGAAAAGTACATGCTCCAATTCTTCAAAATACTTCAATGGAATGGCATTTTGTCTTATATGATAAACCCTACCATCTGTCATGAAATACAACATGATGTATTCTTTCAAGTAGGTATGGTAAACCATCTGTACAGATTCCAGTTGATTCAATCTCTCAGGAGTTGCTCCAATACCCGGTTCACTCAAGGAAGTTGGATCATTGGTAGTGTTGTGTACTCTTCTTTCATCAGCACTTCCCAATCCAGTTTTATCTCTTGCTTCCTTTCCAGTGACTACTCTTGCTTCAAAACCACTTGCAGTAGTCTTCAAAGATTGAGTCTGTTTTGCTTTAGTGAATCCTGGTAGGAGTGTCTTTGATCTATTTTCTGATATCAAGTTAACTTGAGCTGTGTCAGAGGTTACTTGCTTCTTCTTTTGATAAGTGAGGTTTATCAGCACTTAGTACATTAACAGTTTTACTAGTATCAGAACTTAACAGATGAGTAGCATTATTCTAATTTGTGACTTAGTAATAAGATATACAAAGTAAACTTAACTAAGCTCAATTATTAGAATTTGCTAGTGTCATAAGATTTCCACTGAAATAATTACTTCTTACATGGAATCATTTGTTTATTGAAGACTACTAGGTCAGTATCTAGCACAGTTATCCTCATAGGATTGAATAATTACTTAAACAGACATATCACTTATCAGAGTTTAGAAATATATATCAGACAACAGTCAGTACTTAAAAACATTTATCAATTAAGCACAGAATACACAATGAGATTAATTCTGTAAATACTGAGCATAAAGTCTGATAACACAGAACAAGACTAAGTAGATTTAGAGAAAGAACCTGAAACCATTCCAAGTTCATTTACCAATCTTGTAAAAGTAGCTTCACATAGTGGTTTTGTGAAGATATCTGTTAGTTGTTGATCTGTGGGAACAAAATGCAATTCCACTGTACCTTCATCCACATGTTCCCTGATGAAGTGGTACCTGATGCTGATGTGCTTTGTCATAGAGTGTTGAACTGGATTACCTGTCATTGCAATAGCACTTTGATTATCACAGTAAATAGGGATTTTGAAATATGTTAGCCCATAATCTAGTAACTGATTCTTCATCTAAAGAATCTGAGCACAACAGCTTCCTGCAGCAATATACTCTACTTCAACAGTTGATGTGGAAATTGACTTTTATTTCTTGCTAAACCAAGAAACCAATCTGCCTCCAAGAAATTGGCAGCTTCCACTTGTGCTTTTCCTGTCAATTTTGCAGCCTGCAAAATCTGCATCTGAGTAACCTATTAGTTTAAAGTCTGATTCTCTAGGATACCACAATCCCAGATCAGCTGTTCCTTTAAGATACTTAAAGATTCTTTTCACAGCTGTTAAGTGAGGTTCTCTTGGATCTGCTTGAAATCTTGCACAAAGACAGGTAGCATACATGATATCAGGTCTACTAGCAGTTAGATAGAGTAGAGAACCAATCATACCTCTGTAATCAGTAATATCTACTGATTTACCAGTATCCTTATCCAGTTTTGTTGCAGTGGCCATAGGACTGGATGCACTTGAACAATCTTGCATTCCAAATTTCTTCAGCAAGTTTCTGGTGTACTTAGATTGACAAATGAAAGTGCCTTCTTTATTCTGCTTGACTTGAAGGCCCAGAAAATAGCTAAGTTACCCTATCATACTCATCTGATATCTTGACTGCAACAGTTTGGCAAACTTCTTGCAAAGTCTGTAATTTGTAGATCCAAAGATGATATCATCAACATAAATCTGGACAAGAAGTAGGTCCTTTCCATGGTTGAGATAGAAAAGTGTTTTGTCTATTGTTCCTCTGTTGAATCCACTTTCCAGAAGAAACTGAGCTAAAGTCTCATACCATGCTCTAGGAGCTTGCTTAAGTCCATAAAGTGCTTTATCAAGCCTGTAGACATAATCTGGATGTTTGGCTACAAAGCCTGGAGGTTGTTCAACATATACTTCCTCCTCCAATTCTCCATTGAGAAAAGCACTTTTCACATCCATTTGAAAGACAGTAAACTTTTTGTGAGCAGCTTAAGCCAAAAATATCCTTATGGCTTCTAACCTAGCAACTGGTGCAAATGTTTCATCATAATCAATTCCTTCCTGTTGAGAATATCCTTTTGCAACCAGTCTTGCCTTATTCCTTGTAATTATGCCATCACTGTCAGTTTTGTTTCTGAATACCCATTTTGTACCAATAATAGATCTATTCTTTGGTCTTGGCACTAGGGTCCAGACTTTGTTTCTTTCAAATTCATTTAACTCTTCCTGCATTGCTTGCACCCAATCAGCATCTTGAAGAGCTTCTTCAACTTTCTTTGGCTCAGTCTGAGAGAGAAAAGAATTGTAGAGACATTCATTTGAAGTACCTGTTCTAGTTCTGACACCTGCATCAGGATTTCCAATTATCAAATCAGGTGTATGTGATTTTGTCCACTTCCTTGCAGATGGAAGGTTGTCTCTAGAACTGGATGCTCCCCCATGATCCATGCTATCTTTATTTTCATTTTTTGATGCTCCCCCTGAAACTATGCTCTCTGCGTTGGATTCTTCAGTATTTAGATTTTCAGCACTATCAGAACTTGGCTTATCAGAACTTGACGAATCAGAACTTGAAGAGCCAGATGCATGTTCTGATGTTTCTTGAGATGAGGTAGGATCTTGAGTATGCTCCCCCTGCATAGGTGCATCTTCCTTTGACGTAGTTACCACAGTTTCAATAACATCAGAGTTTAATCCATCAGAGTTTACAGTATCAGGACTTAGACTGTCAGGATTTTCAGTATCAGAATTTGAGTCTTCATTTTCAAATATCAGCTGATCATGGTCAATGAAATCTTCAAGACCAGTAATCTTCTTGTCATCAAAAGAGACATTGATAGATTCCATGACCACTTTTGTTCTCAAATTATAGACTCTAAAGGCTTTTGTGGAAAGTGGATATCCAACAAAGATTCCTTCATCAGCTTTTAGATCAAACTTTGATAGCTGTTCAGGATGAGTCTTGAGAACAAAACACTTGCATCCAAATACATGAAAATATTTCAGATTTGGCTTCTTTTTCTTCACCATCTCATATGGTGTTTTTCCATGCTTGTTAATGAGTGTTGCATTTTGAGTAAAACAAGCAGTCTGCACAGCTTCAGCCCAGAAATAGGTTGGAAGCTTCGTTTCTTCAAGCATTGTACGTGCAGCTTCAATGAGAGTTCTATTCTTCCTTTCAACAACTCCATTTTGCTGTGGAGTTCTAGGAGCAGAAAATTCCTGCTTTATTCCATGGTTTTTGCAGAACTCTTCCATTATCAAATTCTTGAACTCAGCGCCATTATCACTCCTTAAAATTTTCACAGAATCTTTGACCATTTTATCCAGCTGTTTGACATGATCAATCAAGATAGATGCAGTTTCACTTTTTGTGTACAAGAAATACACCCATGTGTATCTGGTGAACTCATCCACTATGACCAATGCATACTTCTTCTTTGCAACAGACATGACATTTACTGGACCAAATAGATCAACATGTAGTAGATGATAAGGCTCAAGAATTGATGATTCAGTCTTGCTCTTGAATGAAGATTTTCTTTGTTTGGCTTTCTGACAGGAATCACAAAGACCATCAGGAGCAAATACTGTTTTTGGCAATCCTCTCACAAGATCTTTCTTGACCAGTTCATTTATATTGTTGAAATTTAAATGAGAGAGTTTCTTATGCCAATTCCAGCTTTCTTCAATTGATGCTCTACTCATCAGACAGATTGCAGAACCATCAGTACTTGTTGAAAGCTTAGCTTCATTAATGTTACCACACCTGTATCCTTTCAGAACAACTTTGCCTTTAGATTTACTCATAATTTCACAGTGTTCTTCAAAGAAATCAACATGATAACCTCTGTCACAGATTTGACTTATACTCAGTAGGTTGTGTTTAAGTCCTGAGACCAGAGCTACTTCTTTAATTATGATATTTCCAAGATTGATATTGCCATATCCCAATGTTTTTCCAATGTTGCCATCTCCGTAAGAAACACTTGGGCCAGCTTTCTCCACAAAGTCTGATAGCAGGGCCTTATTTCCAGTCATATGTCCTGAACATCCACTATCCAGAACTAGAATATTTTTCCTGTTGCCCTGCAATCACAAAGACCACTAATTATTAGTTTTAAGGACCCAGCCTTGCTTGGATCCTTTGGCCTTATTAAGTTTGTTAACATTTGCAGCGGATTTAGCATCAGAGTTTATGTTAACATTTTTCTTATCAGAACTTACACTATCAGACTTTGAATCAGAATTTACACTAGAAGGAACAATGGAAACTTTCTTCAAAGAAGGTTTTATTTGATAATAATCATAGTACAAACTATGATATTCCTTACAAGTATAAATGGAATGCCATAAACTACCACAATGAAAACAAGGATTTTGTGGTTTGTATCTAATAGACTGACTCTTAACTCCTGATTTTGAAGGTAAGGAGTTAATATTCTTATTCTTCCTGCAAAAAGAAGCCAGATGGTTAGAACTTCCACATTTATGACATGTTTTCCTAGGAGCATCAGGAACAGGTTTATAATTATTGCTTTTATTCACACCTTCCTTTCCATTCCTATTTTTCCTAGGTGATTTTACCTTGTTTGCATTCTTAACATCTTTCAGCTTATGCTTAAGCTGCTTCTTTGTCATTAAGCCTATGTTCACTTCAGCTGTCTTTTCCTGTTTTAGTTTGTCAGAAGTTAATTCCTTTGTAACTTCTGATTTCTCATTTTCAGACTTTACAGTTACAAACTTAACAGGTTTTAACTTTGGCTTTTGCTTATCAACAGGCTTAATTTTTTTAGTTCCTTTATCATTCTTATCTTCTCCATAACCTAAGCCCTCTTTCCAGTTTCCACTACTTAGCAAATTTTGAGTTGTTTTGCCAGAGTTAGTCCAAGTCCTGATAATCTCTCTTTCCTTTTCTAACTCAGTTTTTAGAGATTCATTCATTTTTAGCACTTCATCCCTAACATAAAAGGCATCATCTCTATCCTTCTGAGTTTGATGGAACATGACTAACTCTTTTTCTAAGAAATCATTTCTTTTCTTAAATGCAAGATTTTCAGAAGTTAATCTCTCACATGTTAAAGTTTGATCTCTATAACTAATAAACATGGTTTTAAGATATCTTCTCAACTCATTAATATCATCAGTATGAAAAGCACAAGTAGTCTGAGGTACCTTTGTTTCAGCAGCTTCAGAACTGCTCTCAGCACTTTCTTTATCAGCATTTGCCATCAACACATAGTTCTCCTCACTTTCAGAGTCTGAGGTGTCTGTCCAGCTTTTCTGCTTTGTGACAAGAGCCTTGCCTTTGTCACCCTTTACCTTCTTACAATCAGAAGATATGTGGCCTTTCTCACCACAGTTATAGCATTTAACATTGGTGTAATCTCCTCTGTTAGACTTTCCTCCTCTGCCTTCAGATCTTCTGAAATTCTTCTTATCAGAACTTATGCCTGTCCTGGAAAACTTCTTTCCCTTCCTGAACTTCCTGTATGCAATCTTTGTGATTCCTTTCACCATAAGAGCACACAGCTTCATCATCTCCTCATCAGCATCAGTCTCAGGTAAGCTTTCAGAATCTGAGTCAACATCACTCTCAGAACTTGATGACTCAGTATCAGACTTTATGAAAAGAGCTTTACCCTTATCTTTCTTTGAGGAAGCTGCTTTGGGGGATTCTTCTTCAGCCTTAAGAGCAACTGTCCTGGACTTTCCTCCTTTCCTCTTGCTTCTTTGTTCCATCTCAAGCTCATGAGTCTTGAGCATTCCATAGATTTCGTCAAGAGTTGTTTCATCAAGATTATAGTTGTCTCTTATTGTCGTTGCCTTCAAATCCCAGCATTCAGGAAGAGCTAACAGGAACTTAAGGTTTGAATCTTCAAGATCATACTCTTTATTAATCAATAACAAATCATTCAAAAGTTTGACAAATCTATCATATAAATCATTCAATGACTCATTAGTCTTTGAGTCAAAGTGTTCATACTCTTGAGTGAGTATTGTCTTCCTGTTCTTCTTAATATGTTCCCTGACACCTTGTTTCCAGAGCATCCCATATCTCCTTAGCAGTCTTGCAGTTGATTACCCTGTTTGACATTACATTATCAATGGCACTATGCAGTAAGTGTTGTACCTTGGCATCATTAGCAATTGATGCTATATCTTCAGCAGTATAATCACTCTTCTCCTTTGGTACGGTCTTTGCTGCTTCACCTGCAACTGCAACAGCGAGCTTGGTTGGTTTGTGAGGGCCTTCCTTGATTCTATCAAGGTATTCTGGATCTGTTGCTTCCAGGAACATGGTCATCCTTACCTTCCATATGGGATATTCAGATGGTCTCAGTATGGGAACTCTGATGGTCTCATACCGACTCTGAATTTGTGTCTTTGGTGGTTCCTCAGTTTTGGTAGGCTTAGTTGGAGTTTCTGTGTCCGACATAATTGTGTTTGGATCTTTAATTGTATGTGTGTTAACAGATAGGCTCTGATACCACTTGTTAGGTCACACACACACTGTAGAGGGGGTGAATACAGTGTATAGTACACTCAAATAGAACTTTAAGAACTTAAGTAACAGAAAACAAACTTTATTAAAACAATAAACTCTGTTACAGTATGGAACTGTTACCTCTCAGTGATGAACAAATATCACGAGAGCTGCTAGGGTTACAATGAATAATCTTCTCGAATAATGATAACACTTATAGTGTAAACCCTATGTCTGTGTTTATATACTACACAGTTACAAGATAATCGCTAATTGATATGGAATATAATTCTGCTTCCTAAAATATATCAATCATATATCTTTTCTTCCAAGTATTCCATTCTTTACAGAATTCCTTCTTCATGCATATCTCTTCTTATGTTTATCTTGATCTTCTTTCCTTTAATCAGCTACTGTCCTTATCTGATCGTCCTTCAGCACTTAAGTTCTGATATCTATCTTCTGATGATTATCTCCTGATAACATAAGTACTGATATCCTTAAGTCCTGACTTCCAGTATAAGTACTGATCAACAGTTAAGTACTGATTATCCTGTTCAAGTAAGATCTGAAAGCTAAACATAAAATATATTAGCCATGACATTATCAAATATATCTAACATATATATTAGCAAGATTACAAAGTCAAAAGAACAAAACAAATATAAAATCTAACAGTCTTGATCTTTGCTGCTTTTCATCCTCTATTACCCAGTTAATGGGCTTCCACAGTGTACTTGTATCCAACTCAACGGCTGTGTGTCAGCTTTCACTGTTCAACTGATGTTTGAATCTTGATGTGATCATCAGTCGACTTTCAGATCATCCGTCGATGACTTAATTGATCATCCGTCGACTGCTATGTTAAACATCCGTTGATAGTCATTTGATCATCCGTCGAAGCTTTGTTAAGCATCCGTTGGTAGCTATTTTGGTCATCCGTCGAAGCTTTGTTAATCATCCATTGGTAGCTATTTTGGCACTTGACTTCATTTCACTTATACAGAATTTCAAGACATTGCTTATGTACAGTTAATCAACCTATTCTGCATATCTAGTTAAAGTGAACATGACTTATATGCTACTTCAGATTCTATACAAAGGTGCATACAACACTGTGCTACAAACTTATTATTACATAAGCTACTCACTCGATGGATAATAAGTTAATCATCCGTCGGGACTATAAAAAGTTATCCATCGGGACTATAATTCTTATCCGTTGAGTGCTACATTATTTCACTAAGTAAAATCTACTTAGATGTTTTGTTTAGGTAATCATCAAGTACACAACATATTCACAACAAGTACAAAAATGTATAGAGACTTAAAGGAAAATTATTGGTGGCCAGATATGAAAAGAGAAATTTCAGAATGGGTTAGCAGATGCTACACATGTTAGAGGGTCAAGGCAGAGCACCAGAGACCAAGTAAACTATTGCGGCCATTAGAGATTCCAAAATGGAAATGGGATCACATTGCCATGGATTTTATAGTCGGATTACCAAGTACAAAAGCAAATCACGATGCCATTTGGGTTATAGTGGACAGACTTACCAAGTTAGCTCATTTTCTACATATAAATGAAAGATTTTCACAAGACAAGTTGGTTCATATTTACCTGAAAGAGATCGTAGTTCGTCATGGAGTCCCTGTGTCTATCGTATCTGATCGAGATCTGAGATTTAATTCAAGATTTTGGAAAAGTTTTCAAGAATATTTGGGAACGAGACTGAATATGAGTACGGCTTACCATCCACAGACGGACGGCCAAAGTGAATGAACAATCCAGACAATTGAAGACATGTTACGCGTTTGTGCTATTGATTTCAAAGGAAGTTGGGACGCATTTACCCTTGGTAGAATTTGCTTACAATAACAGTTATCATACTAGTATCGGGATGCCGCCATATGAAGCTCTTTACGGACGTAAATGTCGATCTCCAGTATACTGGGATGAAGTAGGAGAACGCAAGATACTTGGGCCTGAATTGGTGCAACAGATAAAAGAAGTTGTTGAAGTTATCCAGAAGAGATTAATAGCAGCACAAGACCATTATAGGAAGTACGCAGATCAATCAAGGAAAGATATGGAATTTGAAGAAGGAAATTTAGTATTGCTGAAAGTGTCGCCGTGGAAGGGATTGACAAGATTTGGGAAGAAAGGAAAACGGAGCCCTAGATATGTCAGACCTTTTGAGATTCTAAAGCGTGTTGGCAAAGTATGTTATGAGTTGGCATTACCCCCGCACATGGAGCACATTCACAAGGTTTTTCACGTATCGATGCTTAAGAAGTATAATCCAGACTGCAGGCATGTAATTGAGTATGAGCCAATAGAAATTCAAGCAGATTTGTCGTATGTAGAGAGTCCGATAAAGATCCTAGAAGAAAGAGAGAAAGTGTTAAGAAATAAAGTGGTAAAGTTAGTAAGAGTATTGTGGAGAAACCCAAAGGTTGAAGAGTCAACCTGGGAGTTAGAGAGTGATATGAGAGAAAAGTGCCCTCATTTGTTTTCTTAGGAGATTCTGAGGACAGAATCATTTTAAGGGGGGAAGGATGTAATATCTGGGATATATCGTGTAATTATTTTGGTTAATAAATAAATATTATGCATGTTTAGTATGTATTCTGTGAATTATTTGTTAAGTAGTATATGTGTTTGGGTAATAAAAAAATAATATAAATTGAGTATTTTAATTTTCATATGTCCAAAATAAAATATAGATAATTGTCATATCTTTCTATTTATTTTTATGTTGATTTATGATTTTATAGAAAATCTATGGAATTAATAAATTCTTTTTCCGAGTATTTATAACTATTTTATATAATCGGGAACCAGCCGACTTCACCTGTTTTTACCTTTTTATAGCCCGAAACTCTTCCGAGAATTCCTTCCTAACCCAATTGCAATATTCCGAGCATTTTCCATGTTTTGACTTTTTCGATCCAGCGTACGGTTTGTCCTGTGCGGGTCCCGACGTAATATTTTCGATACAAAATTGTTTCAATAAATCAATAAAACTCCTATTTTCGATAAATGGGATCTTTTAATTAAACTATTATAATTATCACCTCGTAATACATGTAACCAGGCGCTGAGACCACGACCGCAGTACAAATTGTACAAATTTGGATAATTATCCCGAAACTGGTACCGTTTTGGATCTGTTTTTATAAATAAATGTACTACTTTATATCCGATATGATCCAATGGGGTATCAATATTTCGTAAATATAAATAGCCCTTACCGTATTTTATTTTGTACAGAAAATCATTTGCAACCAGTAATTATAGAATTTTACAGAGAAAAACCCTAATTTCATAAATCCTTCTGAGAATCAAACTACAATTTCAAGGTGTTATTAAAATCGGTTTGGAAAGCTCGAGTACTCAAAACGAAGGATTCAAAGTGTACTTTCAGATTCCAGAACTCGTTTTACTGCAAAAATCAAGGTTTATATTCTGTATTTTTATTTATTTTCGAATTATTTTGACTAAAATTCTGAATTTTTGTTCGGATGATTGTTTGGATGATTTGATGATTGCATGTTATAGAGCTTTTCTTCCTGATGATTTTGATATATTATATGACTGATTTGGAGTTCAATAACATGTTCAAAATTGGGTTTAATTTTTGAATTTCAAAATTAGGGTTTATACCCGTATGAATGTTCTTAATTGAAATTTGGGGCTATTTGTTCTAGGGGTTATTAGATGTTTTTGTTGATTGTATCATGTTTCTTGTTGAATTTGCAATCGATTCATATATATTACAACAACTGACGATTCCTGGTTTACTCAAATCGAAGCAAACAAAGTTCGTCGGAACCGGCGAACTTCTCAGCCATTTTCCGGCCAGTTCTGGGGTTATAAAGATGATTTGATTGTTGGGTTATATTCCTGGTAAGTAGTAGATGATATCTGGAGGTGGTGGTGGTGTGAGAATGCGGGAGACGAGTTTTCCGGCGAAATTGTCGTTTTTCGGCGGGCTAAACTGCAAAATTGAAGTTTAGTCCCTGAACTTTTGGGGACGATGAAGTTCAGTCCCTGAACTTTCCAGAGTTTGCAAAAATAGGGTTGTTGTTTATAAATTATTTAAAAATCATATTTTCCATTTATTTTAATTATAGAAATTCATTTTTAATTATTAAAAATTCTAAAAATTATTATTTTAATTCCAAAAATTATTTTTAATTAAAAAATAAATCTGAATTAATTAGTTAATTAATTTTAGTTAATAATTAATTAGTTAATTGGTCAATTAATTCAAAAATTAATTGATTAATTGTTTTAATTAATTATTAATTGATTTTTATTAATTATTTAATTAGATTTAATTATTTATTTTTGATTTAAAAATTTCAAAAAATAGTTTCGAGCTTTAAAATATTATTCTAAGTTGTTTTCAACGCTCGATAATTATTATAAAATTATTTCGAAGCCATAATCAGCCAACCGAACCCTGTTTATTGTTTCAAAAATGGTTCAACGTCCCGTTTAAATTCCGATAAATGTTTAGAAATCCATACTAGGTATCTGAGAAATCCTTTTAACATCAAACCTTCTTTGAAAAGTATTTTCAATCAAACATCTTACGTTCTATGTGTTATATGTGCATTGATTAACGTGTTAAATGCGTATGTGTACGTTATATGATTGCTTTGATCGTATCTTTCAATCCGTAAATCGGATTTGGGTAAAACGAAGGGTAGATAGAAGCTTTTATCAAGTAGAATCATATGAGTTGAGTATTGATAGATGCTTATGCTATGTAAGCAGAAGAGGCAAGGCGTAGGAAAGGGAAGCAAGTAGTCAAGGAATAAGAAGTGTGGTTGAAAGCTAGTAGAATGTGGTTGAAAGTAGTCGAGATACTCTGTGAATAGTTGATAGTTCTGTTTTATATTGCAAGTGCTTTGAAGCACTGAACCCTAAACCTTGATTCCATTTATTGATCCTTGAGCCGTAAACCTTATTCTTTATGAACCATTGATTATTGAATACCTGAATACGAATCACAGATATACGATACTACTCCACAAATACATACAAACCAAATATTGAACACTGAACCAGGATTGCTTACATACTCAAACCATTGTACCTTATACATTGAAAGACCAAATCCTTATAACTCTGAAACTTTGATTCTTTTGTTATCCAATTCTTTCTTCACCTGATAGCCATTCTTTGTAATTGCCATATTGTTTCCTTGTGAAGATTGAAACCATCTCGTGATTGGAAATCCAATGTTGTTTATGATTTTGTTTATTGCTTTATATTGTTTATTCTGTTATTGTTGTAGAATTGGATTGTTTTATAAAATTGTGGACCAGATTCGTGGTTAGACCAGATTGGTGGTCAAGTTAGGCCAATGTGTGCCTTGGATCCAATAATTAGAGCAGAGTTTTGTGCCTTGCTCGGGGTTAGTGCGTGACTGATCAGCAGCCTAACCTTGGTTTTTAAAATAAAAATCTAATATCCAATTCTAACTCATTATTCATTGTTCACTTGATACCTTAACTCATTTCACCTGATCATTATTTATTCTCAGTATTGTCAATGTGACTTGCTGAGCTAGTTAGCTCATTTGTGCGATTGTGTTTATACTCTTTTCCAGTTAAGAAGGAATCGGTTGGTAACGAAGATCCCCAATCCAGTGCGAGAGCTAGGATTCCAGGTTGATCAAAATAAGCTAGCTAATGGCTTTTGGAATAATTTAATCTGTGAAGTTTGTAATAATGTTTAATATTAAGTTGTAAGTTTAAATAGTTGGGATTTGGACGTTTATAATATAAGTGTGCGTGTGTGTGGCTTGTGTGCATACTTTAACCTGTTGCGATCCGTGGTAGTTGGTAAGTAGGGTCACTGCATATTATTATTATCTTTATTATTGTTATAAGTAGGTTATAAATAAGATGTATGTGTGTGGACCCCAAATTTCTGACCCGGGTTTGGAGGGCGCCACAATGGCTGTGAAGAGAATTTTCAGATACTTGAAGTGGACTCCTAACTTGGGATTATAGTATCCTAAGGTAACAGGTTTTGAAGTTGTTGAATACACAGATGCAGATTTTGTTGGATGCAGGGTTGATAGAAAGAGCACTAGTGGAAGCTGTCAGTTTCTTGGACAAAGACTTGTATCCTGGTATAGCAAGATCAATAATCTATGTCAACTTCCACAGCTGAGGCTGAATACATAGTTTCTGGAAGTTTTTATGCTCAAGTGCTTTGGATTAGAAATCAGCTAATGGATTGTGACCTAGTGTTACACAAAATTCCAAATATGTGTGACAATACTAGTGTTATATCTATTGTGGCTAATCCAGTTAATCATTCTAGAACAAAGCACATTGATGTAAGGTACCATTTTATTAGAGAATAATTTAAAAATGGTACCATTGAGCTCATTTTTGTTCCAACAGAAAAACAATTAGCTGACATTTTTACTAAACCTTTGGATGAAGCAACTTTCACTAGACTTGTAGGTGAAATTGGTATGTTAAATTCTTCATCCTAAAGGGAAGAACTCAGCTAATGTTTTGCAGCAGATTAATTTCTAGTAAATCAAAATTAATTTGATTTAATTGGAAATTAACTGGAATATGAATTATAAATATTTCAGAAATCTCTATATACTTTTTTTTTCAAAATTCAAAATTTAGCTTGGAATTTTTCAATTCTAAGAAAACTGTCTAAATGTTGATTTGCATTTTCAATATGTAAAATTAGCACAAGGCAGAATCAAAGTAATCAAAGTATATAGAGAACTGAGTTCTCGATAAGTCTAACTGACTTATCAACAAGTCATTTTGGGACTTCTCGAGTGAGTTCTCGACAAGTCAATTTTCTGACTTCTCGAGGGACTTCTCGATAAGTTTCATTGTGACTTATCGATAAGTCATTGTAGAGTTCTCTATAAGTGTTAACTCACATAGTTCTCTACAAGTATATTGTTAGACTTATAAATTTAAACAGAACTGAGATAATTTAATTTAATAAATTATTTTGGTAAAATACTTTTGACAAAATTATTCTGATTTTATTTTAATTTATTCAAATAAAAATTGGAATCAATTCAGTCCAAGTTGGACAAACTGAGTATTTATTTGACATCTCGACAAGTCAGTTTTAGTTCTCTAAAAGAGTAAATTAAAATGAATTCTCGAAGTGTAATTCACTTTTCACAATGACTTCTTGATAAGCAAATTCCAAACATTTATTTTTGAGTTCTCGATAAGTCATTTTCTTTTACTATAAATACTCAGACATCTCGACATACACATCCTTACGCCTTCGAGAACTCTAAGTGACCTAGAATTTTTAAATCTAAACTGATTTCGCTCTCGTTTCGAACTCTTTCTCTTCAATTTTTCTTACCCACTAAACTTCATACTCTTCTCAATGGCCTCAAACACTATTGTACCATTTGTCCCAAAAGAAACCAATTTTCTTGCATTTATAGATGCAAATCAAGCTCCTGAAGCTTTCAAAAGCTTTGTCAAGTTTCTGTCTGAAACATATTTTGTGGGGGCTCTTACTGCTAATCTTGTACTCTACTTGGATGTGTTAAGGGATTTCTGGAATACAGCATTGAAAAGAACAGTGGTGCATGAGAATCAGGCTGCATCAATTGTGATAAATTGTATAATTAAGGGCCAACAGGTGGAGATTTCTGAGAATGATGTCAACATGGCTTTGGGCATACCTACTGACAAGCTAGTGGATGTTCCAACTCAGGAGGAGCTTTATGAATTCATGGACTTCATCAATTATTCTGAAAAGATTAATCTTGCAAGCATGAACAAAAAGAACCTGGGAGGGAATGGTCTTTTCTTTTTAATTCAGTAATAAGGGCCTTCACCTGCAGAAAGTCAGGGTTTGACAATATTTTAAGTGTTGTTCGAAAGCTGGTCTACTCGATGGCTCACAATAAACAGATCAATGTAGGACACTACATCTTGGAGGAATTGAGCACTAGGCTAACAATGCCATTAGTATCAAGAGGTAAGGAAATTTTTCTTCCTAGATTCATTATGTCTAGTTTAAATTATAAAGTAAATGACACACATATGCTAGATGGTGTAGATAAATCATTAATAGGCAACTGTAAGCAAGTGTCCGAAATTCTATTTGGATCACTAATTACAAAGAATAAGGTGCATGTGAGTCTTAAATTAACTTCATTCATGTTAGAGAAATTTAGGACTTATCCCTATCCTATGCCTGACATGAGGTCTAATGTAAGTCAACCTAGTGCAGTAATGGTCCCTGAACCTGTGGAAGTACAAACACAGGAACACCAACAGGGACCTTCCAATACTGAGACCCCTTCTTCTATACCAGTAGATGCTAGGAATCCAACCACTACATCCTCTGAAAAAGGTGAAGTGAGTAAAAAGAAGAGAAAGCAGGCACCCCTACCAATTATAAATGAGAGCGGTGAGGAATAGACAGAACTTGAGTCACCATTGGTCAAAAATACAAAGACGGCTAAACAAACTGAGCTGACCACTCAAGCCACCTCTGCATCCTCCCAAAAGGATGTAGTTGTAAAACAGGGACAAGAACAGTACCTAGGGCCATCCTCTCAACATGGTGTCTCTATTGAAAAGAGCACTCTCCCTAGTGCACCCTGTAATGAGTCTACACAAACACTTGAAGCAATTCAAGTGTATGGAAGGAGGAATAAAGATGGCACACACAAGAAGAGCACATCCCTTGAAGCTCCCTCATCTATTCAGAGGGAGCTGCCAACACTCAATACTGACACTCAAAATCTTATATCTCAAATTTTTTCTTCCGATAATGAAACTCTTGATTCTGGTTCTCAAGAGTTTCCAACTTCAAGTGATAAGGTTCTAAAAACTGTGATCACCACCCAAGAACTATAATTAATTGGTGATAGGTTACATGCTGGGGTAGACCTTGATGACACCAACACAAACACAGGGGTTTCATCAGTTTTTACTGAAGACCCTGTGATGGACACAAATGCACCTTCATGTGCAAATCAACCTTCATAGGTTGTTAGGTTTGAGGGTAGTACTCCTGAGGGGGAGCTATCTAAATCCTCTCTAATTCAATTGGAGGTTCTCCTTATGGGAACAACTCCCCTCACAACCCTAGCTGAGATTGCTCTCATAATTGAAGCTAGGAGTTCAATTGCCCATGATCCTGCTATAGGGGAGGCAAATACAGAACTTTCAAGTGACGGTGTTTTGAAAGAAACACAAGGGTTTGAGGCTAGAGTACATGACAGTAACCTAGATAACTCCCCTCCAATTCAAATGGAGGTTCCCACCATAAGTGAGGAACAACAAACTGTCAAAACCACAGAGCAATCTGTGAGTCAAACTGTGACCTTAGTTACAGGTGGTTCAATCCCATCAGATCAACCTTCTACTTCTCAACCACAACAACCACATATCATCTCCCAATGGCTACAGACATCTGAAACTCAACCTACAACTGTAGATGATCTCCTTGTTGATCAAATTTCTGGTCTAGCCAACATCTCATAGCACCTTCTCACTTCAGACATGAGCAATCAAGATTATCAGGCTATTCTGCTCACCTACAATGAAGAAGTGGAAAACCAAAAGCAGAAAATAGCCAATACAACTGAGTAAGATGAAAATCTGGATGCTTGGTTGTCTAAGGACTTTTCTTTGGAGATGGATCAGGTTTTGGCTAGGTTTAGAGATGAATATATAACCATACTGGGAAGCAATGCCAAGATCCTGAATCCACAAGATGTCTATGATGCCATCAATAAAGTTTACAAAGCTCAACTCAAAGCTTTTCACCTCTTTGGTAAAGCTCTGGAATTAAAGTTGATTGGTCATGAAGACAAGATCAGGAAGCTGGTGAGAGAGAAGATGGATGAGATTATTCCTTCTCAAGTCAAGATCAATTCAAACTTTCAACATTTTACTGACCAAATGGAAAGATTTGATCTAACTTCTGTGGAAAAAGATGTCAAAAATCTCAGACAATCTTTTATAGCCCTGCATGAGGTGGTTCAACAACATATTGTCAATTCAAATGATACAAAACTCAAATTGAACCAGCTTTATTAAAGTAGGTATGAGCCTTCCGTATTGCTTATAGAAGGAATCAAGCAAGCTGTGCAAGACACCTTTGGTACCTCTCTTCCTTCAAGCTCTCAACAACCTACTTCTACATCCACAAATCTACAAATTCAAGCTCTCCAACAACAAGTTTCCACTTTGCAGTCTTCCAATGATTCTCTTACAGCTCAAGATGCAAGCTCTCACTACTCTGGTGCAGAGTCAATAGGCAGACCTTGGTGGAATCCCACAAGCATTTACAAATGCAATATTATGTGGGTTTGGGAGCTATCATGGGAAAGCTTAACATTCCATTGTCTACAGTTCCCGAGACTGCGAGGCCAGAATTACCAACTCCCCTACTCATGCATGTTCCCAAGACTAAGGGGGAGATCGAAGCTAGGATTCAACAATCCAGGGATGCTGGCAAATCAAAGGAATTGACATCAGCTACTCAAGCTGCTCAAAGCTCTTCAAAAGCTCAATTATCTAAGGTTGTTGGAAAGGACAGACTTCTAAAAGCTGCAAAAGGACCCTGTCAAGATCAAGAATTCAATGACCTTCTGTCAAGATTAAGGGCGTCTCTCCATAACAACTACATCACCAACAAAAGAGCATTGGCCAACAACATCAACTTTGTTAGAGTGGTTATTGTCAAAGTTGATAACTTTCTGGAAAAGAGGATTGTAGCAAATGTGAAGGATTGTGGACTGGACAGATGTCTACAGGTGTCTCTCTCCAATATTCAAAAATTGAGAGCATTTGAGCTGGATGTAGTGATTGATAAAGTACATGCAGTAATTCCAGAGGATAACCAATTGCTACATGAACTCAAGAAGGCTCATATAGATGATTTTCCTGAAGCCTATCTCTATCCAAGAAAGGGTGTGGCCTACATCTGTCCTCAGACTAAAAGATGCAAAATCTTCAATGTTCCTAAGAACTGTGTAAGAGGAAACATGAGGCTGATTATGACTCTTCCATCTGATTTGAAATGCAAAAAGCACAAGAAAGCTGAAAATGAAGAGATGATCAGAATCCTTGAAAGGTACCTTGTGAATGCTGATACCATGTTGCCAAACCTACAATACAACTTAAGGGATGACAGGGATGATAATGAGCATAAGCAAAATGATAAACCTCCTTTTGGCTCAAATCCAAGTCAATCTTCTAGAGTAACTGGTAGCATAGAGAATAAGCAGGATGAGAAATAAGGAGATGAGAAGAAGAAAGGGAATGAAAGAAGAAAGAAGAAGAATGAAGATGGCTCAGAACCACAACAACAAACCCTAAAAATCCAAATCAATCAAGATCAACCTTCTAAGCCAACAAACTCAAATACTAAACCACCTCAAACCTGAAAGCCCAAATTCTTGTACAAATAAACTGCTAACACCTTTCTAAAAATACCAATCGCCTCAAGAAAAACATCTCTAAAGAAAATCTCAAACCTACCTTCTGTTAAGCCATCAACAAAAATTTATTACAAATCTGTTGGGAGAAAACCTAAGGAAATGCAAGTTACTGAGAGGGCCATCTGGAACTGTTTTAATCACAGTGATTTTCTACCTCTAAACTGGTGCATCTTAGATCAAGACAACTTTCAACAATTAGCTGAAGAAATGGTCAGAGTTTGGGTTGTAACACTAAAGGAAGTAAAAATCTACTATCAGGATGGAACCTTCACATTTCTTGTCAAACATTTAATGGACACATTTTCACCCACAGAGATCAAAAAGAGTGATAAGCTTACTGAAGGATAACGATACTGCAACTAAGGCATGGAGATCTGTTTTAGCTTAATGGTTGGTAGAAAGGAAAGAAAGAAGAACAAGAAATAAGGTTGAAAGTGAGGAGATGAAGAGAAAGTATATTGAAGAGATATAAATGTATATACAAAGATCTGAAGATCTCAAGGCAAAAGGGATGAGCAGAATAACCAAGGATGGACAATTTCTAAACATCATGACTGGCAGATTCTCAAGAATTAGGACTGGTTACTTGTACACTTATCCATTAGCTGATAAACTCATACTTGTTGAAGCTCTAAGAGGGACACCAATCATAGAGGAACTAGAAATACTTGTAAAGTTAAAGGACCTTATTAGAGAAGAAACATGAGATGAGAAATTTGACTTATCTAATTTTGTTTATAGATAGTTTTCATAAAAAAATCATAGGATTTGGATAATTAAAAAAAAAGCCTTTTTCCTTTCGTAAGTTAAAAATAAAATTCACCCGATATGTTTGGTCTTTGTGAGAACCATGCGAATCCCCGCACTACTGGATTCACATGGTTCTCATTGGTTCATATAAAGTTTTTTTATATACAAACAACATATTCTATTTTATTTCTATTTTGAAATTCGTAAAAACCAATGAATGTATCTGCCAAACTCAAGAAATCTTAAATGTATAAATTTTATACTTCTGTCAATTTTTATGTAATGTTCTATTGTTCATTTTATCTTGGGGCTAGTCTTGTTACCAGGCATGAGTTTGTGATAAGCAATCTTCTCACAATTTAGGGGAGATTGTTGTACAAGACATGCATGTACTATAACAAGACTAAGTCAAATTGACAGCCCTAAGTAGGTTGTATGATAATCTAAGTTTGCATTTTGTATTGTATTACTTGAGTCTACAAAAGTGTAAATAGATTAGACTGGGATATTTTTCTGTAAACAGTCTCAAGCCTAAGAATAAACTCTGGAAGAAGATCATGAAGATCATGCCTCAGAGAAAGTGTGAAGAATCTTGGAGTTGAATAAATCTGTTTTGAGAAAAATATTTTAAGTCAAGAAATCTACAAGTCACGGATCAAGTCATATAGAGAAGTTATTTGAGAACTCCAGAAGGACTTATCGAGAAGTCAAGAAAAGCTTATAGAGAAGTCTCAGAGATATCGAAAAGTTAAATTATCATTAGAGATCTCAGAGATATCGATAAATCAAAATGTATATAGACATCTCAGAGATATTGACAAGTCATTTCTATAATAGAGAATTCAGAGATATCGACAAGTCAAATTGAAGATGTGAAGATTGGAGATATCGATAGGTCAAACTCTTATTAGAGATCTCAGAGATATCGACAAGTCAATATGCCATTAGTGGTCTCAGAGATATCGACAAGTCAATATGCCAATAGAGATTTAAGAGATATCGACAAGTCTTTTCTAGATGCAGAAATTCAGAGATCTCGACAAGCCAAAGTATCTTATAGAGAACTTAAAGACTTCGATAAGTCAAAACAACTATAGAGAAATAAGAGATCTCGATAAGCCATTATACTTATTGAGATGTCGAGTTCTCTATACAACAAACTGGAGATCTCGATGTAAAACTCAAGTACAGAATGCAGACCAGTTAAAGATCCAAGATTTTCAATCAACAAACAAATCAATCACTGATTTGAAAATTCTACAAAAGCAGCTTGAAGAGTGCAAGATCAAAGGACAAGATTAACTGACAAAGGAGTGTCACAATTCAACAGGATATACAGAGATTTGCTAGGCCAGAAATGGAAAGCTTTAGAGATAACTTAAAGTAGGGTTTAGTACATTTCTTTGTATGTCATGTAAACTAGTGTTTTACTAATCTATAAAGTAAACATCGGTCCTTTGTTTTTAATCATATCAAACATATCTCATTTTCTTGCAACTCTCTTAAGGAAGAAGCTGAGTTCTTAACATACCAAGAACCCAGAATTTGTAGCAAAACACTAGCTTGATTTTTATATAAAATTAAGTGAGTTTTGAAATATTGTGTGCACTTTCTTTAGTTCAGTTAGCATAATATTGTTACATTTCTTATCTGATTTCATCACCAAGTTAAAGAAAATAAAAAATCCTTTAAAATTGTCTAAAACACATTCACCCCCCTTGTGTTGTATTCATTACCTAACACATGTATCACTCATTCTTTCCAATCAAATGGTTACCTTTCAACTTCCCGTAAAAATCTAGAGACAAGTACAACTTTACAAATTAAAGAGGGGGGTTGATGGTGTGTTTAACCATGTAATTTATCAATGAGCTTTTCTTTCAATTTTGTATTGGACAATTTGAAGTGCGCGGATATGTGTTAGGATATGTGAATTAATGGATATGTATTATTAACAGATATAGGGGTGGTTAACCTAAGCCTCGAATGAACATATAATAATAATAAAGTTACTAGTTCAAAAAATAATAATAATAATAATAATAATAAAGTTACTTTTCGATAAATTTAATCAGATAACTCTCAGTACAATTCTAGAATACGAATGTCCCCGATCTAGTTGGAACTTGGACATGACCCCTTTTTATGTATGGTGTGTGTAATATTGGGGTTTAACATGTCATAATTAGGGTTGTAAACGAATCGAGTTGATCTAAATTTTTTCTTAACGAGTCGAGTTTAACTTTTTTCTTAACAAAACGAGCCTAATCGACTTTTTTATCGCATAAAAGTTATGTTCGAGCTCGAGCTTGTTAACTAACCGAGCCGAACTCGAGTCCTTAACGAACAACTCGTGAGCAGTAACAATTAATTTCAAAAAAAATGATTGAAATTCACTTTGACCAATTTATTATCAGTTTCAAGACAACTGAAACTCAAATTTTAATCTATTAACCTCAAATAATTTAAATAATTTGTGTAGTAAATATTTTGGGAGTAAATTTAAACTTAAAATATTATGAATATTTTTTAAAATTCAGGATATATTTATATTTTTTAAGGTTTAACGAGCAGAGATCAAGCCAAATAAATTCGAGCCGAACTCGAGCCGCACATATTAAAACTCGACTCGAGCTCGTTAAACTTATCGCACATATTTTCAAGCTCGAGCTCGAGTTCTTAATGAATCGAGACTTAACGAGTCGAGCTCGAATTTCCTCACGAACAACTCGATTCATTTATAGCTCTAGTCATAAGCGACCGACAATGGTCGAACAATGATCATCGTTATAAAGTTATTTGTGACCTAATTTTTCGGTCGATCGATTATAATCTACTATTTGCGTCCATTTTTCGCCGGTAAAAAATGAGTTTGTTAAACATGTATGCTTTTCTTATAATGTCTTTTGATTTCAAAATAAAAATAAATCGATACAAACTAAGTTTTTAGCTTGAAATCCATATTATACTATAATAATCGGAGTGGGATATAATTTGGTTCGACGGTTATCCCCTCATTTTGATTATTAAAATATTAAACATCTGCTAAACTACTAAAATATTAAACTACTACACACATAATTTACTTATCCTACTATCATACAACCACATTTTATCCTATTATTAAAAAAAAATAAAAAATAGTGTTATATATCCGATAAACTACTAAATTGTTAAACTAATATATATAGTGTACTAATCCTACTAAACTACAATCACATGTTATCCTATTACTTTTTTATAAATTTATTATCATTATTATTATTATTATTATATATTTTATAAATAGTTTTAAAATTATAATATAATGGGATAAATAAAAAATTTAAATATTAACGGAAAACCGTGCATCGCACAGAATTTAAGCTAGTGAATATTAATAATTAATATAACTATCTCACTGTACATAAATCTCAAAATAGTCAATCCTCCCTCCGAAAACCCTAGCCATTATTATTTCGTTCAGAGGCTATCATCATTCCTTCTAGTTGTTGATAAATTCCATTTTGATCATTTTTTCTAGTTGACGATAAACTCCATTTTGATCATTTTTTCCTAATTTTTGTGTTTTTTTTTAAAATAAATTTCTCTCTTTATTGATAGTTTCTTTTATCGTAGATAACCCGCAGCTGCTACCCTTAGGGTGCGCACTGGGTAAACCCTACGGGCTCATGCAATAGTCTGCGAACCACGTGAACCAAGATAAAGCGCATTTAAGCGACAGGCTCTGGCTCAAAGGCATAATCATAAATTCTTCTCTCGTGGGATTCGAACCTGTGACCAAGAGGATAGTTATCCCCTCTTTAACCAACTGAGCCAACCCCTTTTTGAATTTTGAATTTTGCTACGCATATATTGAATTTGTCTCTCTCCTCGATCGTGAGAATTTAGTTTGTTTATTTTGTTATAATGGTCAATTTGATATGTTTTTTCACGATTTTAACAGATTATTAGATTATATTTTTAAAAAACCTGTATATTTTAGATCTTGTGAACTATGAAAATTAAAGATTTAATCTATGGTCATAATTTTGATGAAGAAGACTCTGATTTGATTTATCTTAATTAATTTTGATTATTTTTATAGATGTAGATGACTTTAATAACCTTTATTAATAAGCGAAATCCCGTTATATACAAGTATTAATTTTAGTTTCACCAATTTTTTGTACCACCAACTTTTGATTTCACTTCATATATATTTTATAATTCTACTTTTGTATGTCTTTTAATTCTAGTAATATTTTTTGTTACCCCCTTTATTTATTCATATATGTATATCTTATATTTCTACATGTCTTATGATTCTATTAAGTTTGGTTTTATTTTTGTTATATTATTCTTCTACATGTTTTATGAGAGTTTGGTTTTATTTTCATTTCACCCTTTTGACTTTAATCTTTGTATTTCTAATTACTTATGTATTTCTAATTCAATGTATTATATGTATTATAACAAACGTAAATATATAATTTTACCCTTTTCGAATCATATACTTTTTTTAATATAACTATACAGTGAGTTATATATGTTTAAATAACCCTCTTGAAAATATTTGGATGGTGTAGTTTATTTTATTTTACTTCAATCTATTTTATCTCTATTTTTATTTATTCTATGAAAAGAGCAATAAATGAATTTTTATTAAGAAATGAAATAGGACTATTCTAGAACTTGCTAGAGAATTACTAAATTTGAATGTTGGGTTAAAATTAACCAAGGTTAATTAGTTTTATAAATAACCATAAAAACCCATTTCAAGCTAATACCCATTCCTTATTTCATTTGCAATTAGAGAGAAAGAATTAGAGAGAAAGATTTTGAGAGAGGTGATTAAGAAGAGGAATTTAAATCCAGGAAAGTTGGGTAAAGGATAGCATAAAGAATCAAGTGATTTTGGCTGAAAAATTATAAAGGAATTAGGAGTTATTTTGGGGATTAATCAAGAAGGAAAGTGATCATTCTAATTAAGGTAATCATATTAATCATTCTTTTAATTAGTAAATATCCAAGTTCCCTAAATATTGTGTAAGGTGATGTTTGTGATTTTTATGAATTATTCGCTTGATTATAAGTAATTCGATATATTTACGTTTCATTTATTAGCCAACTCGATTTATTATTGTGAAAATAATCGTTATGTATTTGGAATTAGTAATAATAATTTTTGCTGGGCTTTTATTTGTTCATGAGCCACAATTGGGTTGAGCCCAATGGTTATAATTAGGGTTTATATGAAAATTAGATATTTTGGTTTTATTGTTGAAATTGGATGGTTGACTGGGGGTTATGATGATTAGGATGTAAGGAACGATTTGTAGGAAATGAATCGTTAAATGTGAATAAGAGAAGATAAAACCACCGTAACAACGGTGGTGGCGTGGTGGCGGCGGCGACGAATAATCGCCGGAAAAATGAAGGGAAGAAGGAGGATTTAATGGGTGTTGGTGAGGGAGTGTGTTTATTCAGGTATGTGTGTATGTGTTGGGTGTGTGCGTTTGTGTTCGTGTGTGTATGTTGGAGCGTGAGTGTGTTACAAGGAGGAGCCATCACCATCGTTGTGACAGAACAGAGAGAGAGGAGGATAGGAGAGTGAGGGAGAGGATAGGATAGTGAGGGAGACGAGAGGAAGAGAGAGAAAGAGCGATAAACAGTGAGAGAGAGAAGGAGAGACGAGAGAGAAGTGGTCGGAGTTTGGCCGGAAATTGAGTTAGAGTTCGAGTTTTGAAAAATGGTTTGGATTAGGGCTGAACATTCGGTCGGTTCGGTCAAAAACTGAACCGAATTAACCGAAAACCGAATTGCTGATTTTTTCATAACCGAACCGAACTGAAATTTTGCATAAAACAGAACTGAAAACCGAACCAAAATATTTCGGTTTATTCGGTTCGGTTTGGTTAACCGAAATATTTAAAAAAATTATGTTTCTGCAAAAATATAAATGAAGTTTTAGTTTCATTTTGGACAGGAACCCAAATCAACACCTAAAATTTTGAAAATTAATGACCTGAATAATTTTATGGAGCTGTTGCAGAAGCTTGTCAGACCGCTGCTAAAGAAGAAACTCCCAATACTTGATATTATGTTTGATTAAACTAGAACAAAGTTGAGGCATAAGTTTGGGAAAGTAATGTAAGACATAGGTTAGGAATTTAGGTATTACTAAATTAGGATCCTCGTTCCTGGCTGTTAGTCACGACTCACGAGTGTGTCTATCTAATATTTTTAATTAATGTGTAATCTGTATCTAATTATCTATAATATATTATATAAAAAATATAATTCAAAAATATATATACTTATACTATTCGGTTAATTCGGTTAAAACCGAAATAATATTTTGAAAAATAGAACCGAACCGATTTTATTTCGGTTAAAACCGAAATAACCGAAATTTTCAAAAAAACTTAAACCAAATCGAAGAAATTTACCGGTTCGGTTCGATTTTTCAGTTTCGGTTCGGTTTTGCTCAGCCCTAGTTTGGATAGGAGTATAGATCGGAAGATGGGTAACAAGAATTGGATAACATATCGAGTTTTGGAGGTCGTCGAATTTTGGCCGGACCACCGCTGGCCGGCGGCAGTCATTGGAAACCTCAATGGTTGCTGGTGATATGAGCAGAGTGAGGAAGAAAAAGGGTGGGGGAAAGGGGCATAACAGTCTTTTGTTAATTAATTGTTTTGTTAAAATAAAAAGAAAGATGGGATAAAATAGATAAAAAAAAATAATAAAAATAATAAAGTGAAGGGAGGAAATAAATGGTAACCGGGTAATTTGGATTTTTAATGAATAATGGTGAGAAAAGAAAGTGGATTACTAGGAAATATATGAATTGAATATATATTTATAAGTGATTAAATAATTAAATCGAATTTATCTCTCGACCTTGAGAAATTATATTTTTAGTAAACAAATAATATTGTATAAAGCGAGAAACTTAATTAATAATTATGGTTTAGAAATAAAATTTCTACTGGATAAAAAGATCGTTAAATCATCTTAAGAGATCTACTGGATATGAATTAAATCGTAAAGTAAAATTTACGAACGTTAGTATATAAGAAAAATATTACATGGTGAATGATTATTTTAATCGATGAGAGAAGTTACTTAGAACAGAAAGGTGATGTTATTTTTCCGAACCGTACGCTAACTAAATAATATTTTAGGCATACATAAAAGTACCGAATTTAAGTCAAAGTTTTATTTGCGATTAATTAATATTTCATAATTTGGGATATTTTCTTCACTTAAAAAGGGGATAATATTTTAATAGGTACAATCGGGAACGAGTGTACCATTAAATTATTTAAATAACCAATTGAGTTATTTTTCGATGCTAAATAATTCTCTAGTATCTAATAAATTTTAATTAAAGATGAGTTACTAAAATTAACACTCTAGAAATTAGACGTTTAAGGATTCAATTAATATAAAAATGTGATTTAAGGTTTATAATAGATGTATTTTGAAATACTTTTACTAAAATATTTTGATGTGATTTATTATTTTAGAAAATACCCAAAGCGGAATTATTTAAACCAATAATGTGAATTTTCACTGCTAGTGCGCTATTATAGGAAGCAAGGCAAGTTTTCTCTGCTCACTTTCCTATTTTTGACATATAAATATGTATATTAGACATATCGATGGTAAAAATTTGCGGATTTAATATTTGAGCCTCACTCGTGATTATTTTCCTTCGACCAAGCATAACCCCTCGATAAATCCTTTATTTGTAATGAAGCAATAACTTGTATTTCTTTATCTGACTGTTCCTATCATCCAGGACAGTTAATTTATTTCTTATTTGACGAATATAAATTTCTATGTTAGTCTAAATTATTCCAAAGACTTACATCGATTCATCTCTCGGATCGATTATTTGATTCCTATCAAATTTGAAATAATCTTTTATCAATTCATTGAACCCTTCCAAAATTCATAATTGATAAATCAATTATTTATTCTTTCTTTCTATTCTTACAGAAACACTTTCAAATCTATTTATATTTCGAAACCATTCGATATTTTCGTTTGACATGATTATTCTCATTATTCAAGATAATCTCTGTGCTTGAAGATTATCGATATATTGTTCATATCGATGTTAAAGTAATATCCATATTAAATAGAGACTGGTTCATTGTTCGATCAAGAGTATGTGGCATTATTTTAAAATTTTATATGATATGATATGAAGTTAGAACTGAATCAGGATGTGTTCATCTATACTGGTCAACGTGGGATTTGACCCACGGTATTTAGTTTGACAATCCGATATATGGACATGTTATTCACCTCGAGTGCAGCCGAAGGTTAAGACGTTAACCCTTCTTTTAAACTAGCAAGTATGTGTTAGGCATTCTTACGAAGAGCCGTGATCGAGTGAGCGTAAGATTCGCTGGAAAATGGTACACTGTGGTAGTTAATCGCATCATTGATATACCAGGAATGGAAACGATCAGTTAATCTTGAATCCAATGGCATTGTGCCAGATAAGAGCTTCTTTATTATAATCGTGAAGTTTTTGTTGAATTATTCTTTATTGAGTTTGAATTTTGTTGCTCTTGGCATCCGTTTTCATTATTTCATAATGATAGTCATTTATACTTTTTGAGCATTTGATTGCTCACTCTTGCTATTCTTACATTCTCCAAAATAGTTAAAAATGAGGTTGACGACCCATATGATCAACCAAGGCAGAGGAAAGGGAAAGAGCACGCTCGTTGTGGCAGCGTTTAGCCATTTAGCTAAAATAATATGACTTGTAATAATACTATTTCCAGATTTGTATTATATATCCCAGACTTGTGGTAGAAAATCTATTAGGTATGTAATAAACAGGTTTGTGCGAGAGAATCGGTCGTGAGATCTGTGGAGTGGCATCCACAATGAATGATGTATTTGGTTATGGTTTGTAATAATACAGGTGTGCGAAGCTTGACACTACAAGAAATATTGAATCAGACAATGATTTTCCACCGTTGTCTAAAAGATGAATTTTTCGTTGTCTATCTGGGGCCGGTGTGTTTGGCACTCATACAATGGTTATGCACCATTGTAACAAATACAGCACACAACTGAATATAAAGCCTTTGTCTCATTTTATTCACACAACGCATATGACCCCTTCTAATATTCTAGAAACAACAGTTTTTTAGCCGTTATAACAATTTAGAAGCACAATAGTTAAAAATAGTGTTATGTGAATTGACTCCTACAGCAGTTTATGTATATATTTCATCTAGTTACAAAATGGTTTTTACTAAGAAAACAATACTTTAGGCAACGGTTTTTTATTTTTTGGGTATTGTGTTTCAGCTATGCTCACAACAGCTTTTGTAATGACCAAGATATTGTTAGAAAAAAATAATTTTATAAAGTAAGACATACAATGGTTTAAATAATTTTTAATGGCTTTCACACAATTGTTTACCAGATCAAACTCATTTAAAATAAATCAATTAGTATTGTTAAAATAAAACTGTGTCTTAATCCTATTATAAAAATTACAAATAAAATTAAAATTTACTATTCAAAATTTATAAAGAAGAATTACAATTGTAGCTACAAATCTATTTTTAACACTCAATTTTCAATTAAGAAATTGAGATCTTGAGCTCCCCTCCTTTTCCCTTCCATCTTCAAACTTAACATCCTGTTACCTACAATATTAGTTATTTGTTGGAGTTAGGACATGAATTAAATCAAATTGAATGCATCGGAAAAACCTTAATCAATAGTGCACAAATTTTACATTATATACAAGATACTAGTATAAAATAAATAAATTTTAGATGTATACTAGGAAAATCTAATTTTTTTATCCTAGATACATGCTCATTTTTTATCCAAGATACATGCTCTTTTTTACCCAAGAACAATAACAAAAAACAAATACACATCTCTCATAATTTTGAAACATCTTGGCAATTAAAATAAAAAGGGTTGTTAAAATTACATAATTTATGGAAAATAAATAACTTAAGTTTTTTAATTACCTACAATGACTTACAAGAGGTAGGTAGATAAAACAAGTCATTGGATTAAAATGCTTCCAAACATGCACAACATAACATCTGTTGCAACCCTTTTCGGGACTGGAAACATACTTGCAAAATTGCAAAAATATGTATGAACAATAACTGACTAAAAAGCTGGCATGACAATAATCTTAACAAATAACTATAACTGTGATAATGAATTTACTGCTATATTACCTTATATTTGCACACACATATAAAGACATTCACAGTCTTGCCCATATGAAAATGATTATATCTTTGCTTGCAATTACCAAAAAAATACCATTTGGTGACCAGCAAGATGATGGTAGTTCCTTTGTGAATAATTTCCCTGCATAACCATAGACGTAAGTGTATGCCTTCGAGAAGTCTTGTCAAAAAATAATCAGAACATCAGGCTGCTAAGAAATTTTAGTATACTATTATTTAATATTGTAAGAAAAATAGACAAGGCATAAATCTTGATTTTTCTCTATTGTTATCTTATGTGTATTAGTGTATTCCTCTACGTAATTACAATGGAAAATAAAGGCACAATATGGCATGATTCATGACTAAGAATCTAATTTCATAAAAATATAGAACACGCTAGATCAAAACTGCTTCTAGAAAGTCATCAAAAAATAGGATACACACTCCCAAGAACCACAAAATTACTTCCACTTCAATGTGTCTTTGTTAAAATTTGCTAAGAAGGTGGAAATACTTGTTTTATACCAGCACGCATAGACGCACATGCACGTATTCATCTGATATTAAAGCTAAGTTAACATATTTCAGTAGTACAAAAGCTATAGTCAAGTTACAAGTAAACCGATCTTGAATAATTAGCTCAATAAATATAGCACACACGCACCTGATCATGTATAGGTAATTAAAAATTACCAAGTTATTCTACGTCCTATTCATAAAGCATCTTTTTCAAGAACTGGATGATAGCTTTACCCAAGAAATAAGGTACAACTTAACTCTGCATCTGCTATTGTTCTCCGAGAGACCACATTAACAACCGTAATCAACCTGGTGGCTTGAAATATCACCTGAATGCCCAAACAAATGGTTTTAGACTCTTTTAACCAAAGACACAATATCACCATAGTATATACAATATCACAACATCGCTCCCACTGAATTAGAATTAGCACAAAAATATATACCGGTGAATTAGAATTAGCACAAAAATATATATCGGTGAATTCAAAAGCCAACAATTGGCTAATACACCATAGTATATGCAATATCACAACATCGCTGCCAGTGAATTAGAATTAGAACAAAAATATATACTGTTAGTCCCTTAACAATATAGCAAGAATTACAGAAGGGGGGTTGAATGAAATTCTTGAACCTTTTTCTTGAAATAAAAATGTTCAACTCGATTATAGATATATTTGTTTTGATTAGCACAATGCGGAATGTAAAATTAATTGAATCAAAACATAAGTAATTAAAAACAAGAGTCTTTAAAAACTTTCTGGTGGATTTAAACAATTCCACCAGAGATATATATAATATATCGAGAGGACTCTGTGTGCAGAAATGCTCACAGCTGCTTACAAATGGAACTACTGAGAATACAGGAAATGCTAATAATTCTGCTTACAAAGATTTCTCTGTTTTGTGTTTCTCATCTATCTCAGTTATTTTTCTATTTTCTACTCTCTTGGTTTATATAATACCAAGATTACAAAGTCAAAAAGACTGAACAAATATAAAATCTAACAGTCTTAAGCTTTGCTGCTTTTCGTCCTCTATTACCCAGTTAATGAGCTTCCACAGTGTGTTTGTATACATCTCGACGGCTATGTGTCATCTTTCACTGTTCAACTGCTGTTTGAATTCTTCATATGATCATCCGTCGACTTTCAGAACATCCGTTGATGATTTAATTGATCATTCGTCGACTGCTATATTAAACATCCGTTGATAGTCATTTGATCATCCGTCGATG
This sequence comes from Apium graveolens, assembly GCF_009905375.1. Classification (NCBI taxonomy): domain Eukaryota; kingdom Viridiplantae; phylum Streptophyta; class Magnoliopsida; order Apiales; family Apiaceae; genus Apium; species Apium graveolens. Next base: position 37,587,697 of record NC_133653.1, read on the forward strand.
ACTTTGTTAATCATCCGTCGGTAGCTATTTTGGCACTTGACTCTATATCACTTATGCAGAATTACAAGACATCATTTATGTACAATTAATCCACCTATTCTGCATATCTAGTTAAAGTCAACATGACTTATATGCTACTACAGATTCTATACAAAGGTGCATACATAACTTTGCTACAAACTTATTATTACATAAGCTACTCACTCGATGGATAATAAGTTAATCATCCGTCGGGACTATAATGAGTTATCCGTCGGGACTATAATTCTTATCCGTCGAGTGCTACATAATTTTACTAAGTAAAATCTACTTAGATGTTTTGTTTATGAAATCATCAAGTACACAACATATGCACAACAATCTCCCCCAATTTATGTCTACTGGAATTGTAGCCATAAATTAAGAGATACTTGATGATAACAAAACATCCTGAACATATATCTTTAAAGATAAGTAGATAAAACTAAAAGTGCTTCAATTAATTAAAATGAATAAGGTTTGGCTCACAGTCAATTCAAGATGCTCCTCTAGTCTGAGCAGATTTTTCTAGTTCCTTGAATGTCTGGATCTTCTTTCAAGCTTTCTGTTGTTTTCTTCAATTTGATTCTGGAGCTGCCTGTGGAATTCTAGTTCATCAGATTCTGAGAGATCTAGCTTTTCTTGCATTTCCAAGAGAGTCTCATTGCTAGAGATACTCAATTAGTCTTCTAATCTGAAGAATCTTCTTACACCCTTATCATCCATGAATTCTATCAGCTAGTAGGGCCTTAGATGCACTCTTCTCCCTGTGTATGGGATGATTAGAGTCTTTGGGAGTGCATCTTTAGCTCTAACACTCCTCAGCTCTTCAATCTTCTTCAATACTAGTCTTCTTGCAGTTACATTGAACCCAAAATTTTTCTTGAAGGATGAATAGACTTTAATCAGCACAGCTTGGCTTTCTTGAAGAATCCTGTGAAGTGGCCACTGAATCTCCCTTCCTCCTTTGTACTTGAACACCAACCTTTCAGGTAGGTTTCTGTATGCATCAATTGCCCTTACTTCATCCAGTTCATCCAGATAAAGATTTAAATCTGAAAATTCTTTGATGTCACACAAGTACAAGTAGTCTCCCCTGTTGACCTTGGGTTGAGCTTTAACTACTGACTTGGATTTGAGAGGTGACAGCTTCACTTTCTTGACTGCCCTTGACTTTGTCCTTTTTGGCTTGCTAAGGATTGGTAAGTTGAAGTCAGGAATTGGTATTTTATCCCACTCTATTGGCTCATCCTTTGGCACAATAGGTTCACCATGTATGTTCCTTTAGGGATCCACCACCCTTGTGTCTTCAAACACCACAGAGGGCCTTGATGCTTGAGT